>NW_024097313.1:0-70525 GCF_016545835.1 Crotalus tigris | reverse complement strand
GAAGGGGAGCCTGGCCTTCCTTGCCCAGCTCCAGCTGGCATAGTTTTCCTGGAGCTTACCGTCGCATCAGTGGTGGGATTCAGCCAGTTCGCACCACTGGTAGCTAATTTTTTGTTGCCCAGGCCCAGAATGGACTTCCGGAAGCTGCATCCACACAGAGAACCAGTTGTCCATCATATTTGAATCCCACCACTGCGTAACATCCTTCCATACAAAGCATCCTTCCTTTCCTCCATTCTACCAGGAGGAAAGTGGCAGAAAACGGGACTGCCATTTCCAGAACGGAGAAGGGAAACGCGGGCCAATGCAGGGCAGCAAGGAAGTGCGGACCAGTGATCACTGCGTGGAGGAAGGAAGGAAAGAAGACTTAAGGATACCCAGGTAGGCGAAGGAAATTACCGTAAGCCGCCTTCCCCCTTTCTCCCTTTCCCGGCTGAGATGGAGGCAGCCCACACAGGCTGTTGCTTCGTGCAAGTGGGTGAAACCCTGGTGATCGAGGCTCCTCAGGGCCACTTGAGAAGTTTTGTTCCTGGGTGGTGGTGGGTGAAACTGACCACCCTGCAGCAGTTTTACACCTCTGCCTCTTCCTCAGTTGGCTTACTCCACTCCCACCCCCCACTTTACTTTTAGCGTTCAGGGAAGCCCGTACCTTTACGTGTTCTTAAGTTGCTCTTCACGCAGAGAACCGGTTGTTAAATTAGTTGAATCCCACCACTGCATAGATCTCTTGTGGGCATGCAGGGAATAATAATAATAATAATAATAATAATAATAATAATAATAATAATAATAATAATAATAATAATAATAATAAAGTTGGAAGGGACCTTGGAGGTCATCTAGTCCAACCCCCTGCTCAGGCAGGAAACCCTATACCATCTTGGACAAATGGCTGTCCAGTCTCTTCTTAAAAACCTCCAGTGTTGGAGCATTCACCGCTTCTGGAGGCAGGTTGTTCCATTGGTTAATTGTTCTAACTGTCAGGAAGCTTCTCCTTAGTTCTAGGTTGCTTCTCTCCTTGATTAGTTTCCATCCATTCCTTCTTGTCCTGCCCTCAGGCGCCTTGGAAAATAGCTTGACTCCCTCTTCTTTGTGGCAGCCCCTGAGAGATTGGAACACTGCTCTCATGTCCCCCCTCGTTCTTCTCTTCATTAAACTAGACATACCCAATTCCAGCAACCGTTCCTTATATGTTTTAGCCTCCAGTCCCCTAATCATCTTTGTTGCTCTTCTCTGTACTCTTTCTAGAGTCTCAACATCTTTTTTACATCGCGGTGACCAAAACTGGATGCAGTATTCCAAGTGTGGCCTTACCAAGGCATTGTAAAGTGCTATTAACCCTTCACGTGATCTTGATTCTATCCCTCTGTTAATGCAGCGTAGCATTGTGTTGGCCTTTTTGGCAGCTGCAGCACACTGCTGGCTCATATTTAGGTGATTGTCTACTAGGTCCCTCTCACAGTTACTACTGTTGAGCAAGGTACCCCCTATACTATACCTGTACATTTGGTTTTTCTTGCCTAAATGTAGAACCTTACTTTTTTCACCACTGAATTTTATTTTGTTAGATAGCGCCCAGTTTGACCCCTCCCTCGGGCTCAGCCTGGTCCTCTCCTACACCATCTTCCATCGTATCTCCTTCTCCTTCATGGTCACGTTTAAGAAGATGAAATTTAACACTCTGGGATGTTAGTTTGTGAGAACTTAGTTTCCTGAGGGCTCTTGCTTTTGATTTTATCCTGATGTACATTGTGATTGTACACCCACATTTTCCTATGTTAGCACAGCATGGGGATTCTTTGTATAAACCATAGCGGATGATTTCGCATCTGCTTTTCTAATAAGTTGAGGATGCTGTTAAAATAAAGGAAGGAGATGCTGACTACACCAAAGCATAGCTCCAATAGTTAGCTAAAGCTATGAGTTATTCCCCCAAAAGAAGCGTGTACAATAGACCCCAAATCAGAGTTTCCTTCCTCTTGTAACTCTGTACTCTTCAATAGCCAAGTTAATCTACTCTAATAAATCTATAAACAATTTTTGGAAAATTATTTTGCAAAGTGTTGTTAAATTCTTTTAGGGCTAATTTAGGAATGCTGGCACATATCTAGACATCCACAAGTATTTCAGTGGGAGATTATTCCAATATTGCAGTTTTTAAACAAATTATACCTGTATTGTAGCGCCATAATGAGCAGAAATTCATAATCCTGTTCCATTCATTGTCAACTTTTCCTTTTGTTCTGAATGCAGACTTGGCTTTTCTGTTTCTGTAAATCTTCAGGGCCATGAACTGGAGGTATTTGCAGCCTACAGGTAAACCTCAATTTATGACCACAATTGAGCCTAAAATTTCTGTTGCTAAGCAAGGCAATTCTTAAGTTAGCTTTGCCCCATTTTAGACTTTTTTTTGCCACAGTTGTTAAGTGAATCACTGCAGTTACTAAGTGAATCATGCGGTTATTATGTGAATCTGGCTTCCCCCATTGACTTTGCTTGTTGGAAGCTGGCTTGTGTGTGTGTGTGTGTGTTACAAATTCACTGATTCACTTAACAACTGCAGTGATTTGCTTAACAACTGTGGCAAAAAGTTCATAAAATTGGACTCACTTAACAACTGCCTTGCTTAGCAACAGAAATTCTGAACCCAGTTTTGGTTGTAAGTCAAGGACTGCCTCATACTCTCTGTTTTGAAGGTGTGCCAAATATACTGAATCCAAGACTGGATGCATTCACAGAAGGTAGAAAATACATCTAGTTGTATACATTTATATCTGGAAAATCAAAGTCTCTTGAAGCTTTCTGGGTAAAAAATAAAAGAGAGGGTCTTTCTTTCTTTCTTTCTTTCTTTCTTTCTTTCTCTCTCTCTCTCTCTTTCTTTCTTTTCTTTCTTTCATTTTCTTTCTCTCTCTCTCCCTTTCTTTCTTTCTTTCTTTCTTTCCTTCTTTCTTCTTTTCTTTCTGTCTTTCATGATCTTTTTCTCTTTCTTTCTCTCTCTCCCTTTCTTTGTCTTTCTTTCTTTCTTTCTTTCTTTCTTTCTTTCTTTCTTTCTTTCTTTCTTTCTTTGTCTTTCATTTTCTCTCCCTTTCTTTCATTCATTCATTCCTTAATTTTTTTTTCTCTCTCTCTCTTTTCTTTCTTTCTTTGCCACCCATCTCACCTAGAAGTGACTCAAAATACTTCAAACAAATCTCCCCAATAATGTATTGCATTTCTAAAAATACATTTTGGGAATATGCAAAAACATTGCCTTTGATTGATTTTTGGCACAGAAAAAGCTACGCCTGTCGTCCATAAAATCCTTTGTATAACTGGACATTACCAGTGTCCTACTGAAGCTCTCGCTGCAGGTGACTTCATCCAAGTATTTCTTCTATAGCTATAAATCTCAACCAAGTAGGGAAAAGCTGCAGAGGTTGCCTTGTGGAATTCTTTCCAATGCCTTTTCCAGCAGCCGTGCCTGTATTTTCCCCCATGTAATACTTTCTGACTGTATGCGAGTGTGTATTTGTGTTTGCATTTCCACTTGTGTTGCATCCGGGTGCACATGTGGTTCTTGTGTGCACAGGGCAGGGTGCCTATGTTCCACATCACATAAGCAGGAGGAAGAAGGGAGAGAATGAGAATGAAATTGCTGCCCAAATGCCTCTGCCATTAGGGAGGTTTTTTTTCTGGAATGTTTTTCTTTGCAGCTCTAAGCCTGATGAGGCTCACACCTATCCTATCCTACTTTTCCCCCAAAAAATTCCAGTGAGTGTATCAAACAGAGTGAGAACTGTCCTCTTACTGGCTTAAAAACACTTAAGCAGGAGAAAGCTTTCCTTACACAAGAGAGACCAAGTGTTTTACTTTCTACCCCTACTTCTGGAAAAGCAAAACATTAGCTCTCTCCTTTTTCAGGTGGAAGTTGGGACCGGAGGGATTTACAGCATCCCAGGTAGGATTGCCTCCCTTAGACCCTTTGCTAGCACCAATAAATGGGAGGGTGCACCAGTGGTCCCTCCTAATGATTGCAACGAAACAACCACACGAGGGCAGCCGTACACCGTCTCTCCCTCTGATGAAAGGGCTCCCTTTTTTTTTTCATCTCCAGACTGGGTTTAATAACAAAATTAAGTATCTGCGCCATCCTTGCTCCACTTGTGTCTGTCGGTTGCTTCCCTGAATAGAACATCATAAGAACTGGGGCGAGGAAGGAGGAGATTTTGTGTGGTAGACAGAATCCTGTTTCATTCCTGAATTTTTTCCCAAACAGATGGTTCGTGCGGCCACCCCATTGTGATTCTCTCTGCTTCTCCTTTTGTGTTCTTGATTGGCTGATATATAAATAGCCCTTGTCTGTGCGGACCAAGGCTCAGGGTCAGCATTTGGAGCTGTCTTCTTCTAAAACATTTGGAAATGTGTGAAATGAGCCATTTGGTTTTAGCAAAGGAGAGAGATTTGGAAAGTCAAGTGTGAAGGTGACCATATTCCCCACTTACCTACAACAATAGAAGACCCTCAAGTCCATTTGTCTCCACAAGGGGTTTTCTATCCCTTAAGAACATTAAAAGAATTAAGCAAAACCCTCCTGGATCAGATCCCCCTATGATGTGGTGAGTTTTATTGCTTACAGAATGGCCTCTCTAAAACTCATCCAATCTATATATGGGAATATTTTTTAGAATGCAAGGTTTTTTTAGAAAACTAAATATAGATATAGGGGGAAGCTGTTTCTAAGTGGCACTCAGATGGTATACCACCTCCGTGGGTATTTGAAAGAATAAGAATTACAGTCCCAAGTGTTGAAATTTTAACAAAACAAATGAGGTCATTATGCACAAACACACTCAGATACATATAGGACTAAACATGCATCCTGCCCAATATACATTTATTGTACAGTATAGATTTCTTTCATTTATGACAGATTTCCCCCCCCCGCCGCTTACAACAATGCGCTGGGGAGGCAAGGAATTGCAATTGGGAGGATTTGGGGATATGATCCAAATTATGTAGTCAAACATTAATTATAAGAAAATAATGTTTATGGTTTAGATTAAAGACAAAGAACAGCTCCAGCAAGAACTGAGGGAACTGCGTGGACCGAATAATGAAAACTGATAAAACAGTCTAGCTATTAAGGAATAGATACTGTAAATAAAACGCAGAATTACCACTTTAGAGTAAAATTAACAAATGGTATTCAAAAGCTGTTTTGGGTTAGTTGAAGGCAAAAAGTCACTCTGTGAGGGAGATGGGCAGTTCAAGAATATGATAAATAGATTAGATAGATAGATAGATAGATAGATAGATAGATAGATAGATAGATAGATAGACAGACAGACAGACAGACAGACAGACAGACAGACAGACAGAGAGATGGTAGATAGAGAGAGACAGATAGAGGATAGACAGGGATGAATAGATAGATACAGTAGATAGATAGATAGAGAGAGAGAGAGAAATGGTAGAGAGACAGTGATAGAGAGAGATGATAGATAGATAGATAGATATATAGATAGATAGATAGATAGATAGATAGATAGATAGATAGACAGATATAGACAGAGAGACAGACACAGAGATGGTAGATAGAGATGGAGAGATGATAGACAGAGAGAGAGAGATGGTAGATAGAGAGAGACAGATAGAGGATAGACAGATGGATGAATAGATATACAGTAGACAGATGGATAGATAGATAGAGAGAGAGAGAGAGAGAAATGGTAGAGAGACAGTGATAGAGATGATAGATAGATAGATAGATAGATAGATAGATAGATAGATAGATAGAAAGACAGATGATAGATAGATAGATAGATAGATAGATAGATAGATAGATAGATAGACAGACACAGAGATGGTAGATAGAGATGGAGAGATGATAGACAGACAGAGAGAGAGAGATGGTAGATACAGACAGATAGAGAATAGACAGATGGATGAATAGATAGATACAGTAGATAGATAAATAGAGAGAGAGAGAGAGAGATGGTAGAGAGACAGATAGAGAGAGATGATAGATAGATAGATAGAGAGAGAGAGAGAGAGAGGGAGAGAGAGAGAGATGGTAGATAGAGAGAGAGACAGATAGAGGATAGACAGATGGATGAATAGATAGATACAGTAGATAGATAGATAGATAGAGAGAGAGAGAGAGAGATGGTAGAGAGACAGTGATAGAGAGAGATGATAGATAGATACAGATAGATAGATAGATAGATAGATAGATAGATAGATAGATAGACAGACAGACAGACAGACAGACAGACAGACAGGGATAGATGACTGATAGACAGGATAGACAAATAAATAAAAATAGACTGAAATATAATGCAGACAAAACAGTGGTGGATTAGAAATGTAACCATCTGGATGGAATTGTACAAGCTTGTACAAGAAGAGACAGTCCATCATATTTATTTATTTATTTATTTATTATTTATTAAATTTATTTGCTACCCAACTCATTTAGAAGCAACTCTCTGTAGCTTACAGCATAAAACATTAAAATTGTCAAAGATAAATATTCCTGATACTAAAATGAAAGTACATCGAAGTAAAATCATAGTTACAAGATGGGAAAGGAGTGTATGGCATTATGGAGTCAGTATGTGGAACCCATATGAATTTCTTGTGAAAAATGTTTGTGTTATTTTGTCAGTAGAAATGTTCATAGTTGCTTTGCAAGGATGCCTTGGTTTGGCCAAATTCAGATGGAAGTACAAGCATGGAACAAACCTTGTGTCATTTATATACTGTACTGACAAGTTACTTGAGGACAGCAGTCTGTCACTGATCTCTAGATTGATATAAGCTAGGGGTGGGCAACTATAGCAAATGTACAACCTGTGGACTTCAGTTCCCAGAATTCCTTAGTCATCCAGGAATTTTGGGAGTTGAAGTCCACAAATCATAGAGTTGCAATATTTGTCGACTATTAATATAGGCAGATCATGGACCTCATATGGCACTTGATGGTTGTCTGTATGACTCACTTCAGAGGCAGTTGATTAGCATTTCCCTAGCATGACATTAGGAATGCACGTCTCTGAAGATGAAACCAAATCAAGCTCTGCCCCACCAGCTGGAAGCCTTTGAAGATGAAAAGATTGACTGCTCATGTTCCAGATCCTTGTCTTTCCTCACTAATGAAATCTGTCAGGACTGGGCTCACAATATGTTGATCAGAGACGAAATGTGTTAAACCATGATCCAACTGCTGAAGAAGCCAACGTAGGTCTTCTGTTTTCAAGACTGATCATCCAGTTTCTCTCACAGAATTCTTGGGTTTCAGAGCAGATGACATCTTGTCAATTCCCAAGACTTTTGGAAGACACAAATTATTTAAATCCCTTCTGTTCTGTTTTCTAGCCAGGATTTTGGGATGAAAGCTATCCTGATTACCTTGGAGGTTGGGGAATGAGAGAATACATGTCTGTAGATTCTTTAGACCTCTCAGTGATTTTTGGTGCCATGGAATGGGACTTGGAGAATTGGTGTCAGGGTGACTTAAATTCTTGATGTGTGGGCACACTCAGAAAGTGGGTACTTCCAACTTTTATAGTGGCCACTCAAAATTCTCTCTTGGCCTCATTTTTTAAACTTTTATATAAAACTCCAAATCACCACAGATGGGGACTGCAGCATAATTAAAAAACGCTTGCTCCTGGGGAGCAAACCTATGGCAAATGTAGACAGCATACTAAAAAGCAGAGACATCACCCTGCCCACAAAAGTACGTATAGTCAAGGTCATGGTTTTCCCAGTTGCTACATATGGCTGTGAAAGTTGGACCATAAGAAAGGCTGAGCACCAAAGAATTGAGGCCTTTGAATTATGGTGCTGGAGAAGACTCCTGCAAGTCCCCTGGACTGCAAGGCGATCAAACCGGTCAGTCCTAGAGGAGATCAACCACGACTACTCTTTAGAAGGCCAGATCCTGAAGTTGAAACTCAAATACTTTGGCCCCCTAATGAGAAGGAAGGACTCATTGGAGAAGAGCCTAATGCTGGGAAAGATTGAGGGCAATAGAAGAAGGGATGACAGAGAATGAGGTGGCTGGATGGAGTCACTGAAGCAGTAGGCGTGAGCTTAAATGGACTCAAGAAGATGGTAGAGGACAGAAAGGCCTGGAGGAACATTGTCCATGGGGTCTCAATAGGTTGGACATGACTTCGCAACTAACAACAACCTAGAGAAATCATCCAAAGCTATGGACTGAGATGTCACCAATGTGCTGAGGAGGTTACTACATCCCAAAAGAACGATTAAAAAAGATGGAAATCTCAAATAAAACATCTTCATATTTGGATAGAACCACTTGAGGAACTGCCTGCAGGTGCGGAAGAGGAGTGGATGATCTGGAGATGTTTAATCACTGGCCTAGTTAGAACTAAAGATTACAAGGGAAAATTGAGATTTCTCCCTGAGCATGGAGATATTCATTGTGAATGTGGCACTGTTCAAACAACTATCCATCTTTTACAGGGCCCTCTAGAACCGACTTGCACATAGAATGACTTGCTAGTCAGATATATCTCTGCCATTAATGTGGCCTGGTGACTGGGCTAGAACTATATAAATCTATCTTTTATCAAAGCTTTTTTAAAAAATTAAATATTAAATTAATAATTTCCCCTTTTCCAGTTCCTGCATTTCTGACACAAGATGCTACACAAGACATGTGTAGCAAATGACACTCTACATGAGCTCTATTTTTGATCATTTTATCCTAGGGAAATGGCTGAAACAATGAACAGGTTAAAGCTTGGGCTCAGGAAGAAAATCATACTTTTTATAGCACTTCATTTATAGAGGACAGAACTTAATCTATAAAGTCATTTATGCAATACGTACCTTTTAAATTCAGCATGCTCAGAGGAGGTGTAGTTAGTGCCAATGGCTAGACATGGTTTTATAACCAATTTAGGCCACTTCGTGTTAAAGTAAAGCTCATTTATTGGGTAAAATGCAGGGTTGGTGAATATAGCTTCCTTTCATATGGAGCTACCTTGAAGATGATTTAACATTTGCAGGTAGAGCAGGAGCTGGTGGCCAGAACTTTTGTGATTGCTGTGTGACATTCAAACCCAAGTTCTTTATTGGTTGCGTGGCTTCTTGTTAATCCATTTTAAAGTGCTAATTTTTGCCTTTAGAGCCTTAAATGAACAAATGTTCATCTGAGGGATTATTTTATTCTTATATATTGCTTTCTGGGAAATAAAATTGGCCTCTTGGGTCCACCATTCAGAGTTATTCACATCGTGCATATTCAAGATCAGATAATCTCTTTGCTGGCCACACACTCCTACAACCCTGTTGAATTTGGTAGTTTCAATCTGTTGCTTTATAAAGCATTCTGAAAAGGTATTTATTCCTGCCCACCTGTGCTTAATGTGCTTGGGGTACAATAACTTCTGGCTTCAATTCATGGGTCTGGAATCTGTTGAGTTTCTTGGTTGTTTGTAGCTATTTATGTTTTAAAACCAATTTCATATACAGGGAATCCTCGACTTAAGCCCAAAATTTCTGTTGCTAAGTCAGACATTTATTAGGTGAGTTTTGCCCCATTTTATGACCTTTTTTGCTACAGTTGTTAAGTGAGTCACTGCACTTGATAAGTTAGTAACTGGTTGATAAGTGTATCTAGCATCCCCATTGGCTTTTGCTTGTCAGAAGTTCGCAAACGATGATCATGTGACCTTGGGACACAGCAGCATTCATAAATATGAACCAGCTGCCAAGCATCTGAATTTTGATCACATGATTGTGGGGATGCTGTAAAAGTTGTAACTGTGAAAAATGGTCATAAGTAATAATAACAATAATAACAACAACTACAACAACAATTGTTGATAAGAAAGACAAAAAAGTCTGGATAGTGGACGTGGCAGTGCCTGGAGATAGCAGAATAGACGAGAAAGAACTGGAGAAGATAACAAAATACAAAGACCTACAAATAAAAATAGAAAGACTGTGGCAAAAGCAAGCAAGGGTAGTACCAATAGTAATAGGCACCTTGGGTGCAATCCCAAAACAACTGAAGCACCACTTGAACACCATTGGCATTGACAAATTTGCCATTAGTCAATTGCAAAAGGCGGCCTTACTAGGAACTGCTTCCATCATGCGACGATATCTGTAAAACCATCAAACATCCACATCTGCCTATCCCAGGTCCTTGGTAAGGACTCGATAGGTAGACAAAATGCCAAATCCAGTCTGAACATCTGGCCGACTGCGATGATCCTCAATAATAATAACAATAACAACAACAACAACAACAACAATAATAATAAAGTTGGAAGGGACCTTGGAGGTCATCGAGTCCAACCCCCTGCTCAGGCAGGAGACCCTACACCATTTCGGACAAATGGCTGTCCAGTCTCTTCTTAAAAACTTCCAGTGTTGGAGCATTCACCGCTTCTGGAGGCAGGTTGTTCCATTGGTTAATTGTTCTAACTGTCAGGAAGTTTCTCCTTTGAACAGTCACTAAATTAACTGTTGCAAGTTGAGGCTGAGCAGCATGCTTTGAAAGGCCATTTAAAAATTCATTAAACAAGAATCCTACAGGTTCTGCTTGAAAGGAACTTAGCTACTTAGCTATACGTGTGCCAGACACTAGGCTATTTGAGTAGAAGACTATCAGGAATGCAAGCATTGTCAACATTTAGTGTGCATGGCCAGTAGCAAAGGCCTCAGTCCCACCATCATGAGTTGCAAGATTTAGCGATACTGCATATAAACAAGCAAACAAATGCGTTTGTTTTAATTTCTGCATAGACCTCAAAGTAACCAAACGGTAAAATCTCAGGAGTCCGGGAGAGGTAACAAAACCCACTAGCGTTGGGATATCAGTAAATCTAAATAAACAAATGTAACCAGAAGATAAGGTTTCAGGGCTTGGCAGCCGAAGTTGCTGTCCTGGCTTTTAATAAGCCTGTCTTACATCATGCTTTATGGATGGTTCAGAGAGGCACACACTGACTTGTGATGCTTCTCCCTAGCGAAGACTTTCCCAGGCCCATTTTCAGAATTTCTCCCAAGGATTTAATGCAAAGGAACTTACTGCAGGCCAAACATTCACTGTGTACTTTCTGAAACAGTCAGAAGGAAACAGGAAAATAGAAAACAAGTTTAGTCATTGTTTGTATGATTGTAGGAGCCCTGGTGGCACAGTGGTTAGAATGCAGTATTGCACACTAATTCTGTTGACGGCCGACTTGCCAGCAGTTTGGCAGTTGGAATCTCACTGGCTGAAGATTGACTCATCCTTCCATCCTTCCGAGTCAGTAAAATCAAGACCCAGAGTGTTGGGGGCAATATTCTAACACTGTAAACCTCTTAGAGAGGGCTGTAAAGCACTGTGAAGCGGTATAGTTTAAGTACTATTGCTGTTTCTATGATCACATTCCTTCTGATGGTGGACAAAATAGGGGTACTTGTGTAAGACTGCTGCTCTTAATTTTATTAGGGCAACGTTTACAAAATCTTTTGCACCCACCTGTTGTCCCCAATTTGGGTCTAAGCCTGGTGTCAAAGCCAATGGAGAACATCAGACATGAGATGCAGATTTTGTTTTCTTTTTCTTGAAATGCTTCAGCAAAAGAGGTTCCAGCCAGCAACCTGCCAGGACCCAGAACAAAGGATTAAGAGAGCTTTATACAATTTCACTAAAGCAGAAGGTGGAACACGGCAGGATACATAAGAAATATCATTTAATAACTATTTTAGTAATGATCTAACCATTTGTTATATTGGTCTCTAGCCGTCCCTGTTCCTAAGCCTTGGCTAATGAATTCTCCAGGAGTTATCTAATATTCTAATACACATCCTATTTGCTCCAGGCCATCCGTATTCCTAACTTCTCGCTGAGATATGCAGGATGTCTAACTCTTTGTTACTGTTTATCAGTTCTCGAACCACCTAGAATAGACACAAGGGTTTACACATGTATATTCTCTGTGAATAAACACTCTTTGTTCTTGCCAGACACAAATACAGGCTTCCCGGTTTTCTTTCAAGTGTATGCCATAGCCTTGCTTTGTTTTAGCAGACAGCCCCTCACACCAGTGTTGAGTAGACACAGTAATTGAATGGAAGAATACATGATTTATCTTGGAGTGATCACTGGAGGTTTTTAAGAAGAGATTGGACATCCATTTGTCTGAAATGGCATAGGGTCTCCTGCTTGAGCAAGGGGCTTGGATTATAAGGTCCTTTACCAACTCTGTTTTGTTACATCCTGCAGTGTAATCTTTATATGGACATTACCTTTCCTCTTATTCGCAGATGCCACTTCTCTTTGTGCTGAGTTTTCTGGTGATATCACAACCTGGCCATGGAGCAGTCCATCTGAACATCACAGAAGGTAAGATTCCTTCCTTTTCTTTCTATACTTTTGCCCTTGGGCCTCTTTTTCTGGGAGCTCAAGTTTCTTGTCAGGTGCATACCCCAAAGATGGTACATTCTGGTCTAAGCCAACACGCTACTGTTTTTCTAATACCTGTCCAAGCTCTGCTCAAAATAATGTATTTATATTTAAAATGTCTAACCTTGGTTTTAAAAAAGACCCAAATGGGTCTTCTGAGTCTTGTGTGATGGTGTGTTATTGTTGTTATTGTTATTAGTTGCGAAGTCATGTCCGACCCATCGCGACCCCATGGACAATGTTCCTCCAGGCCTTCCTGTCCTCTACCATCTTCTGGAGTCCATTTAAGCTCATGCCTACTGCTTCAATGACTCCATCCAGCCACCTCATTCTCTGTCGTCCCCTTCTTCTATTGCCCTCAATCTTTCCCAGCATTAGGCCCTTCTCCAGTGAGTCCTTCCTTCTCATTAGGTGGCCAAAGTATTAGAGTTTCAACTTCAGAATCTGGCCTTCTAAAGAGCAGTCAGGGTTGATCTCCTCTAGGACTGACTGGTTTGATCCCCTTGTGGTCCAGGGAACTCACAGGAGTCTTCTCCAGCACCAGAGTTCAAAGGCCTCAATTCTTTGGCACTCAGCCTTTCTTATGGTCCAACTCACAGCCATACATTGCAACTGGGAAAACCATGGCCTTGACTACACACACTTTTGTTGGCAGGGTGATGTCTCTGCTTTTGAGTGTGCTGTCTAGATTTGCCATAGCTTTCCTCCCCAGGAGCAAGCGTCTTTTAATTTCTTGGCTACAGTCCCCATCTGAGGTGATCTTGGAGCCCAGGAAGATAAAATCTGTGTGATGGGTGCCAAATGGTAGAAAGCGGCCCTTCCTTTCCTTCTTGTTCATCAACCTCATGCCCTCCAAGGTAAACAGGCAAAGAAATTCGGCTGTCTGCTCTTTGTTAGGGTTTTCTTGTTCTGCTCTCAGCTGAACCTACCTGGGATTTTCTGCAGGCAAAACGGGGAATCTAACAGAGGCCCAGTCAGCCTCCATCCATCTGGTGTTTTTGAAAGGTTAAACAAGAAAGGTTAAACAGGAAAGCAGCACACGCTGTTAGAAATTGCCTCAATCTTATATTTTGATAATTTCTTGTGAGCCAGGAAGGTTCTAGTCATCTTTTTTATTTTTGTTGTTAATTAAATGTCTGTGCTGTATTTCGTGTAGAGATAACTCATGCAGAGACTGTGCCATAATGCTAAAAAAAGGGTTGAACTCACCTCAGACCTTGAAAGCTCATGATACGGCAAGTGACCTACTTAATGGATCATTAACTTGTCGAATTTATTGCTACAAAACAAGGGAGGGTTTCTGACTTGGATGGGCTTAAGAAGAGAAGGGAATGGAGAAATTGTGACTAATCTGACAAGGAGAGGAGCTAGGGATGACATGGTGGCATCTTCTAATATTTGAGGGGCTGCCACAAAGAAAAGGGGGTCAACCTATTCTCTCTAAAGCACCTGAAGGCAGGACAAGAAGCAATGGATGGAAACTAAACAAGGAGAGAACAAATTTTCTGACAGTGAGAACAATTAACCAGTGGAATGCGTTACCTTCAGAAGCTGTGAGTATTCCAACACTGGAGGTATCCAAGAAGAGGCTGGACAGTCATTTGACCAGGATGATATAAGCTCTCCTGCTTTGAGTAGGGGGTTGGACTAGAAGACTTCCAAGATCTCTTCCATCTGTTATTCTGTTCAGTCTATGAAGGATTGGTCTCTCAAGGATTCAGTTCAAGGTTGGGGACAGCCTGCTCCAAATACCAGTAGCCATGAAACAAGAACAGAATGGGTGTCTGTCTTCTCTTCTTCCTTGTGAATACCCTAGAGCAGTGGTCTTCCAACTTGGCCCTTTTATGACTTGTGGACTTCAACTCCCAGAATTCCTCAGCCAGCATGCCTGGCTGAGGAATTCTGGGAGTTGAAGTCCACAAGTCATGAAAGGGCCACGTTGAAGACCCCTGCCCTAGAGGCATATGGCTGATCACTGTGGCCAGGCTTACTTATTTATGTTAATTATTTTATGTCTTCTTTATTATTGTATTTGGGTGCTTTTACACTCTATGTTTGCTGCATTAAAATGAAGATAATTTCCTACATTACCTGAAGCACTGTAGTATGATAGGTAGGGTATTAAATAAATAGAATGAAGTTCAGAGTACCAGAAAGTTAAATCTAATATTATATAAAATGAGATCCAGTAATAAAAAAAGGATATCATGAGCAGAAACATGGGCAAAATGATGTTTCATGAATAATTGGCAAAGTTATAAAACTGAAGGTGCCAGATACCAATAACAGTAGTAGCAGTTAGACTTATTTACCACTTCACAGTGCTTTACAGCCCTCCCTAAGCAGTTTTCAGAGTCAGCATATTTGCCCCCAACAATCTGGGTCTTCATGTTACCCACTTCTAAAGGATGGAAGGCTGAATCAACCTTGAGCTGGTCAGGATTGAACTCCTGGCAGTGGACAGAGTTTCCTGCAATACTGCATTCTAACCACTGCGCCATCACGGCTCTAGTAGCCAGGGTTTCCAAAACAAAAATGGCAAATGGCATAACGCAAGAGTTTTTGAGTCAGGCAGCAAACAGTTTAATATATTATGGTGGGTTGCACAATCAGCCAGATGTTTAGATTCGATTTGGCATTTTTGTCTATCTATTGAGTACTGTACTTCTCAAGGACCTTGGATAGGCAGATGTTGTTGTAGATGTTATTGTTTAACAATATTAAAGATATTGCTGCAAAGATATTGCTGTTAAGCTGATCCAAGTAAAGCCCCAATTTTGCAATTGACTAGTGTCAATGTTCAAGTGCTGCTCCAGATGTTTTGGAATTGCACCCAAGGTGCTTTTTACATTTAGTACTATCTTTGCTTTTTGCCACAGCTATTCTACTACTATTTGGTCTTTTTGTGATTTTCTTCAGTACTTTCTCTTCTTTTCTGCTGTCTCCAGATATTGCTATGTCTACTATCCAGACTTTTTTTGTCTTTTTTTAATCAACAATTGTTAAGTCTGTTCCCCCCCCCCCAGTTTTTTAGGAGAGGTGGCTTTTGCTGTCCGTTATTATCCACTCAATTCCAGCCATTCAGAATAGAACTGAAAGGGACCTTGGAGATCTTCTAGTCCAACCCCCTGCTCAAGCAGGAGGCCCTATACCATTTCAGTTCAAGTGGCTGTCCAGTCTCTTCTTAAAAACCTCTAGTGATGAAGCACTCACAACTTCTGAAGGCAATTTGCTCCACTGGTTAATTATTGTCACTATTAGGAAGTTTCTCCTTAATTCCAGATTGCTTCTCTCCTTGATTAGTTTCTATCCATTGTTTCTTGTCCTGCCCTCTGGTGCTTTGGAAAATAAGTTGACCCCCTCTTCTTTGTGGCAGAATACTGGAATAATGCTACCATGTCGCCCCTAGTCCTTCTTTTCTCTTGAGTAGCCATACCCAGTTCCTGCAACTGTTCTTCATATGTTTTAGTCCCCAGGTCTTTAATCATCTTAGTTGCTCTTCTCTGCAGTTTTCCCAAAGTCTCAACATATTTTTTGTAATGTGACCAAAACCGGAGGCAGCATTTCAGCCATGAACACATTCATTCTCGAGGCTTAGTCTAGTGCAACCACAATTAGCCTCTCTGCCTCTTTCTTTAACTTTCCTATTTTAGCCATTGCCAGGACTTGCTATCTGCTTTGCCTGCTAGTTTTTTCGTATCTACAGGCCATCCAATACTTTGCCTTGCCACATCTTCTTTCTGTTCTTCATTTGGTCTTTCTTGTACACTAGTTTGGTCTCTCTGGTATTCAGTAAGCTTTCATGCTTTACTAGTCTGGGTGCTTCTTCTTCACTGTCCTTCAGATATTCTTCCCATGCCCTTTTTTCTTTTTCAACTGTCTGGTATACTTGCAATATTCCACGCCCACCTATTTTCCTTGGTAAGTAGAATCTGTCAACATTGCTAAGTTAAATGACAGGCATGATTCATTGTCATTATTTTTCTGGTCTTCCTACTCTGGGCTTTTAGCTCTGTTTATATCCGGTCCACTGTTCCATTTGTGTATCTAATGACTGGGATTGTCCAGGTGTAAATTGCCTTGATAATATTTCCTCCACTGACTTTGGACTGTAAGATCTTCTTCAGTCTCTCGTGATGTATTCAACTTCTAATCTTCTTCTTGACCTTAGTGTGCTTGATGTTGTCAGGATGTTGAAGGATGCCTAGGCATTTGTAGTGCTCTTCCTCAACCAGACTTTTCATGTCATTTCCATAAAGTGTCTTCAGTTTTCACTATTTTTTCCATGCAGATGGTGAGGGTATTTTCCCATACAGCTTTAGAACATCCATGTAAAGGAGGTTGGATTAGCCTGGCAGATGTTTTTGATGTTTGATAACCATGAGCAAGACTTGTTCAGTAATGTTGACAGAGGAATCAATGCACTGATAACAATAGTTGTGATAGTCAGTCTCCTTGGAAGATTTCCTTTTTAATCATCATCATTATCATCATCTTACATTTTAAGGAGGTACCTGGTTGATACCTAGGATGCTGGCAGCAACCCGTGTCAACCATCAGCCCCAGTCAATTTGAATGTTCAATTGACTGAGGTTCACATCTAATAATAATAATAATAATAATAATAATAATAATAATAATAATAATAATAATATTCCTCAAGAGAGGAATATTTCAAGGAGATTCATTATCACCATTACTATTTGTTATTACACTGTTTCCTCTGTCAACAATACTGAATAACTCAGGACATGGCTATCAAACATCAAAAACATCTGCCAGACTATCCCACCTCCTTTACATGGATGATCTGAAGCTGTATGGAAAAACATCATCTGAAAAAGAACCGCTGCTCAACACTGTCTGTATATATAGCCAAGATATTGCAATGGAGTTTGGCTTGGACAAATGTGCCACACTTACTATCAAACAAGAAAAAATAGTGAAAACTGAAGGAATCAAGATGCCCCACGAAAATAACATTAAGAGTCTGGATGAGGAAGAGTACTACAAATACTTGGGTATCCTTCAAGCTGACAACATCAAGCACACTGAAGTCAAGAAAAAGATTAGACGTGAATACATCAAGAGAGTGAAGAAGATCTTAAAATCCAAACTCAATGGAGGAAATACCATAAAGGCAATCAACAACTGGGCAATTCCAGTCATTAGATACACAGCTGGAATAGTGGACTGGATTCAAGCAGAACTAAAAGCAATGATAGGAAGACCAGAAAAATAATGACAATGAATCATGCCCTTCATCCACGCAGTGACATTGACAGACTTTATCTACCAAGGCAAATAGGTGGGCATGGAATGCTACAAGTACATCAGATGGTTGAAGAAGAAAAAAATGGCTTTGGAAGAATATCTGAAGAACAATGATGAAGATGCACTAAAATTAGTATATCAGGAAGGCTTACTTACTACTGGAGAGACCAAACTGGCCTACAAGAAAGACCAAATGAAGAACAGAATAGAGGCATGGGAAGACAAAGCACTACATGGCCAGTACATTAAAAAAAAATAGCTGGGAAAGCAAATAATAACAAAGGCAAATAATAACAATACCTGGTAAGCTGCTGCAAGAAGATCGCTGACTACAAGCAGCGGCATGACAAAGTAGCAACAATTGTGCATTGGAAGATCTGCAAGAAATATCATTTGCCTGTAAGCAAGAACTGGTGGGATCATAAAACAGTGAAAGTCATAGAAAATGATAAAGTTAAACTGCTCTAGGACTTCAGAATTCAAACAGACAAGCACCTGCAACATAATACCCCGGACTTAACAATTGTCGATAAAAAAGACAAAAAAGTCTGGATAGTGGATGTGGCAGTGCCTGGAGACAGCAGAATAGACAAGAAAGAACTGGAGAAAAGATAACAAAATACAAAGACCTACAAATAGAAATAGAAAGACTGTGGCAAAAGCAAGCAAGGGTAGTATCAATAGTAATAGGCGCCTTGAGTGCAATCCCAAAACAACTTGAGAACCACTTGAACACCATTGGCATTGACAATTCGCCATTAGTCAATTGCAAAAGGTGGCCTTACTAGGAACTGCTTCCATCCTGCGACGATATCTGTAATACCATCAGACATCCACATCTGCCTATCCCAGGTCCTGGGTAAGGACTTGATAGGTAGACAAAATGCCAAATCCAGTCTGAAGTCTGGCTGACTGTGTGATGATCAATAATAATAATAATAATAATAATAATAATAATAATAATAATAATAATAATAATAATAATAAAGTTGGAAGGGACCTTGGAGGTCTTCTAGTCCAACCCCCTGCTCAGGCAGGAAATCCTATACCATTTTGGACAAATGGCTGTCTGGTCTCTTCTTAAATACTTCCAGTGTTGGAACATTCACCGCTTCTGGAGGCAGGTTGTTCCACTGGTTAATTGTTCTAACTGTCAGGAAGTTTCTCCTTAGTTCTAGGTTGCTTCTCTCCTTGATCAGTTTCCATCCGTTGCTTCTTGTCCTGCCTTCAGGCACTTTGGAGAATAGCTTGACTCCCTCTTCTTTGTGGCAGATATTAGAACACTGCTATTAACCTCTCCCAGTCTCCCAGTCATTGGGTCTAGAACCAGTGGTGGGATTCAGATATGTGAACAACTGGTTCTCTGTGTGGATGCTGCTTCCAGAAGCCCATTCTGAGCCTGGGCAACAAAAAATTAGCTACCAGTTCTGCCGAAGTGGTGCGAACTGGCTGAATCCCACCATTCTCTAGGACGGGGGTAGGAGGGGGGAGCAAGTAAAAATAAGTCCAAACCTTCTACAGCCCTTCAGCTATCCCAGGGGCAGGCAACCTTGGCTCTTTTATGACTGGTGGACCAACTCCCAGAATTCCTGAGCCAGCATGGCTCAGCTTGGAAACCTCTCCTTTTCCCCTCAGCATGGCTGGCTCAGGAATTCTGGGAGTTGAAGTCCACGAGTCATAAAAAAGTCAAAGTTGCCTACCCCTGGTCTAGGACCACTCGCCTCAGTCAACTCACCCTGACCATCTCACCCTGACCAACTCACCACAGCACAACTCACTGCAGCCAACTCGCCACGGGACAATTCAATTCAGGGTAACTCAAGAGAGAGACAAGTGAATTGCAGTGGACCTTGTCTCGCTTCAGCTCTGAACCTTCTCAAGTTAGAAGTCTTCGAGGCTGCGGCAGGCTACAATTCTATTTATCTCTCTCTTGAGTTAGCCTGCATTGAATTGTCCCATGGCGTTCTGTGGCTAGTTGGCCAAGCTTAGTTGGCCGAGCTTAGTTGCCCGGTGGCAAGTTGTCCAGTGGCAAGAGGGCCAAGGCAAGACGGTCAGGGTGAGTTGTCCCATTCTGCAGTTGGATCAAGCAACTGTATTCTATTGTGCCTGCCACTTTCCACGAAGCTTCTGAGGTTTCTACTGACTTTTGTTATTTTTAGGTGCTTGGTTATCTTCATCTTGTTAAGATCTCTGCAAGAGTTAAACCCTCTCCCTGTGGAAGTGGTGGGGTTCTCTGGTGCTTTGAAGAAGAGGCTGCAGTACAACTTGCCAGGGGTAGTTTTCCTGCCCACTGTAGAGGGTTGGATTAGATCAGCAATCCCCAGCCTTTCTGACTTGACGGACCGGCGGAGGCAGCGGTGGGGGGGGGGGAGAGGGGATGGTTTTGCATGTGCGTGCCACTTCCACAAATGCAGCTTCGTGTGTGTACATGCGTGCTACCTCACCACTTCTGTGGCCCGTTTCCAAATGGGCTGTAGCCCACCACTGGGCCACAGACGGAAGGTTGGGGACCCCTGAACTAGATGATCCTTACGGTTCTTTCTAACTCCACATTTTTGTGTTCCAAAGATTCTGTAAATAATATCATTGCTTACCATGGAAAAGGGTTGTTTTTTTCCCCCCCACAAACCAACCAACAATCGTAGAAATACATTTGACGTCTTTTCTGCTTCCTCCCTGCCTGCAGGATGCTTGGCAAGGTCAGAACATTCTGCTGTAGAAGCATTTTGAGCAAAGCCTAGGATTGCTCCATTAAAGCGTATTTTTAGCTATAGTAATCAAAGGGGTTTTTTTTAAAAAAAAAAATAACTCTAGATACAGAAGGTTTCAACCTCAAAGGAAATACATAAGCCAAATAGTATTTTTTTTTCTTTTTCTGGTAATTTTGCATCACCTTTTATCTTCATAGAATCAAAGGCAGAGTGTATTGTGATATCTCTCTTTTTAAAAAAAAACGTGTTTATACTTAAGTGCAAAGAAACCAAGCACAATCAACATCATTTTTAAAAATCAATATTCAAAGTGATATTGAATCAACCCTTGAGACAACCCTACCAAGCAGGCACAGACTAAACACAAAACTTTCATAATACCATAAAACAGTTAAGGAATGGTTAAAAATAAAAGCTCAGGGTCAAGCTAAAATATAGACCGCATGCTGAAATCGCCACCATTAAAGCATCACTGCAAGAAAGTCCTATATAAACTATATTTGCCTCTAAGGACTGCTTTTTCTTCTTCTTAGCATTTTTCCCACAAGTGCAAGGTTGGCATTTTTTTTCAGATGTACCGAGTGTTTATCAATTGGTTGCACTGAAAACTGATTGCTTAGCTTGTCACCAGAGCCTGCTGTTGTGGCCTGAGAGAGTGACTAGCCCAAAGTCACCCAGCTGGCTTTCAGACCTAAGTGGGAACTAGAACTCACAGTCTCCTGCTTTCTAGCATGGTCCCTTAATCACTAGATCAAACTAGCTTTCTATTTTTAATAAAGAGAAGGACGAGGGGGGACATGATAGCCGTGTTCCAGTATCTCAGGGGCTGCCCCAAAGAAGAGGGAGTCAAGCTATTTTCCAAGGTGCCTGAAGGCAGGAGAAGAAGCAACGGATGGAAATTAAGCAAGGAGAGAAGCAACCTAGAACTAAGGATAAACTTCTTGACAGTTAGAACAATTAACCAGTGGAACAACCTGCCTCCAGAAGTTGTGAATGCTCCAACACTGGAAGATTTTAAGAAGAGACTGGACAGCCATTTGTCTGAAATGGTATAGGGTTTCCTGTCTGAGTAGGGCAGCGGTTCTCAACCTGTGGGTCGCGACCCCATTTGGGGTCGAACGACCATTTCACGGGGGTCGCCAAACAACACGATCCGCCATTTTTTTCTCAGCTGGCGGCACCGCGCATGTGCGTCACGCATGGGGACACCGCCGCGCGTGCACGCCGTGCATGGGGGCGCCGCTGTGTATGTGCGCCACGCATGGGGCCGCCACCACGCATGCACGCCGCGTATGGGGGCGCCGCTGTGCATGCGCGCCGCACATAGGGCTGCCGCCGCGCATGCGTGCCGTGCATGGGGACGCCGCCGCGCATGCACGCCGTGCAACCAAAAAAAAAGGTTGAGAACCACTGGAGTAGGGGTTTGGATTAGATGACCTCCAAGGTCCCTTCCAATTTCTTCTTCTCCTTCTTCTCCTTCTTCTTCTCCTTCTTCTTCTTCTTCTTCTTCTTCTTCTTCTTCTTCTTCTTCTTCTTCTTCTTCTTCTTCTTCTTCTTCTTCTTCTTCTCCCTCTCCCTCTCCCTCTCCTCCTCCTCCTCCTCCTCCTCCTCCTCCTCCTCCTCCTCCTCCTCCTCCTTCTTCTTCTTCTTCTTCTTCTTCTTCTTCTTCTTTTTATTATTATTGATTCTTTCATTGCTGTTTCATTGCAATTCAAGGCAGGACAATGCCTTAGTCTTCCTCACTAGGTAGGTCCTTGGAAAAATTATGGGGAATTTGAGACAGAATAAACAGTGTTACTGATCTGCCATTGGAGCTTAAATTTTTCTGATAATATATTAAAATTATTTAAGTGGCAATAATAATATTTACTCTATATCAATAGTGTTGTTCAAACTCAGCAACGTGAAAATATGTGGATTCCCAGAATGCCCCAGCCAACATGCTGGAATTGAAGTTCACACATTTTCAAGTGGTTGAGATTGAGAAACGCTGCTCTAAATGATTGATTTAGGGTGTATAAAAAATGAATGATTCAGGGTATATAAAAATGTAGTTCCCAGAGTGATAGCTGCAAGATGACGCACACACACACACACCCCAATTCCAAATGCAGAATCCATCACTCAGACTAGATTCCGGTGGTAGCCCATCATCCTTATCAGGTGTTATTCTGGTAGTGACACTATTTAGGTAGTCCTCGACTTACAACCATTTGTTTAGTGACCCTTCAGAGTCACAATGGCAGTGAAAAAAGTGACTTGTGAACATTTTTTCACACAACTGTTCCAGCATCCCCATGGTCACATGATCAAAATTCGGGCACTTGACCACTGACACGTATTTATGACAGTTGCACTGTCCCGGGGTCACATGATCACCATTTACAACCTTCCCAGCCAGCTTAGGATTAGCAAAGTCAACGGGGGAGGTCAGGTTCATTTAACAACTGCATAATTCTCTTAAGAACTGGAATGACTTGCTTAACAGCCGTGGCACAAAACGTTGTAAAATGGGGTAAAGTTCACTTAACAACCACCTTGCTTCACAATGGAAATTTTGGGCTCAATTTGTGATCATAAGTCGAGGACTGCTTGTATGATGTCACAGTGAGAATCGGCGCGAGTTTCCTGTCCTCCTTGAAACCAGCACAGATTCCAGGAAGGGTTATCCTAGTCCATCCTTTTCAGTTCTCTGCAGCCCAGCGCTTCACTCTGTCTGCCGTTCCTTCCCAGCCAGAGTCGTCTTCCGAATACTGATAGATGAGGTGACCCACATAAAAACTGGGTAGTGTCTGATGTGCTTTCTCAGAGGGTAGAAAAGATGAGAACAGCAGAGACAATTATCTTCATATGCTGCTTCAGTTGCACAAATCTGTCATTTCTTCTTTTCCTTCAGTGCTCCAGGGCCATTCAGCCGTTGAATAATAAGTAGGTATTCTAAAGATGAAGCTATTTCCTTTCCTCGGCTATTACCTGTTGAATATCTGCCCATCTGTACTTATAAGCAAGGCACGTTCACAAGGGACAAGAAAAAAACAAACATCTCAGCCTACATTTGTGTCTTTAACCAAAGGGCAATCAGAGTCCAGTGATTGATATTTATTTAATTTATTTTTATTTTTATCGATCTAATTTACAGGGCTGCCCATTTCACCCAAAGTGATAGTGGGCACTGTTCGGTAAAGCCAGTAATTAAAACATTTTGTAAACCCAAGAAAAGAATAAAAATGGATCAAAACAAGATCCTGAGAGGGAAGTTATTTACATACAATACAAACAGTATGTAGGCTACTTAGGGGTGACATGATAGCAGTGTTCCAATATCTCAGGGGCTGCCACAAAGAAGAGGGAGTCAAGCTATTCTCCAAAGCGCTTGAAGGCAGGACAAGAAGCAACGGATGGAAACTAACCAAGGAGAGAAGCAACCTAGAGACGGAGTGCCCCAAAACCGCTCCTTGCCCCCCACTCCGCCTCCCGTCCTGCCTGCTCCAACCCCTGCCCTGCCCACCCGCAGGGCCACGCACCGCCTCCGTGCCTGCCACAGCAGATCACCCAGGCAGCCCTGCAGTGCCATGGCAGCCATGCCCTCCCCTCACACCCCGCAGCACCATCTGCACGCTATGGAGCGCAAGGGCAGAGTCTTGTCCCTGCTGCCTGGCTATGTCCTTGGAGAAACTTCATGACAGTTAGAACAATTAACCAGTAGAACAACCTGCCTCCAGAAGCAGTGAATGCTCCAACACTGGAAGTTTTTAAGAAGAGACTGGACAGCCATTTCCTCCCTGAGCAGGGGGGTGGACTAGATGACCTCCAAAGTCCCTTCCAACTTTTATTGTTGTTGTTGTTGTTGTTGTTGTTGTTGTTACCAGGGGTTTCCTGGAAAAGCACATTTTGACAGCTTTACGGAAAGCCATAAGAGTTGAGGCTAACCTCACCTCAAGAGGAATGAGGTTCCAGAGGGTGAGTGCCATGGAAGAAAAGGCTCGCCTCCTGGGTCCTCTCATATGAGACTCCTTGGCAGAAGGGACCCGCAGAATGCCTCTCCTTCTAGACCTGACGGGACGGGAAGAAGAAGTCCCTCAGATAACCTGGTGCTATGCCATATAGGGCAGTGGTGGCGAACCCATGGCACGCGTGCCAGAGGCGGCACTCGGAGCCCTCTCTGTGGGCACGCGCGCTGTTGCCCCAGCCCCACCTCCCCCCGTGGCCTCCTCCTCATAGCAGCCCCCCTGGAGGAGAGTTGTCCCCAGGCTCGGCCCGAACGAAGCAGCGCAGCCAAGGACATAGCCAGGCAGCAGGGACAAGACTCTGCCCTTGCGCTCCATAGCATGCAGATGATGCTGCAGGGTGTGAGGGGAGGGCATGGCTGCCATGGTGCTGCAGGGCTGCCTGGGTGATCTGCTGTGGCAGGCCATGGAGGCGGTGCGTGGCCCTGCGGGTGGGCAGGGCAGGAGTTGGAGCAGGCAGGACGGGAGGTGGAGTGGGGGGCAGGGAGCGGTTTTGGGGCACTCGGTCTCTAAAAGGTTCGCCATCACTGATATAGGGCATTAAAGGTAAAAATCATCACCTTGAATTGGGCCTGCAAGCAAACTGGCAACTAATGCAGGTGTAATAGGTGGCCATCTAAGGATAGACATAACTGCCCATGTTGCTGCATTTTGCACCAGCTAAAACTTCTGGATACTCGTCTTCGAGAACAGCTCCATGTAAAGCATGCTACAGTAGCCCATTTGGAAGGTGACCAGGGCATGGGTGACCGTGAGCAGAGTCTCATGATCCAAGAATGGGCACAACTGGTGCACATCGCAAAATTGCGCAAAGATCCTCTTGGACATGACTGCCATCTGTTCCTCGGGCAGAAGTTCTGACTCCAAAAAAAACCCCCTGGATTGTGCACACTAGGCCCATCTGAGGTACTACCATCCCATCCAGAACAACAGATGGTAAAGTCCCAGATTTGTTAGGCCCTAAAACTTAAAGCCACTCAGTCTTTGCAGGATTCTGTTGGAGCATGTGGTTTTCCATCCGGACCCCTACAGCCTCTAAGTACTGGGATAGGACAGCCACAGCATCACTTACTTTGTCATGGCAGAGAGATATAACTGAATGTTGTCAGCATACAGATGATACCTTCCCTCATGGCAGTGGATGCTCTTCCCCAGCAGCTCCAAGGAGTTGTTAAAAAGAAGCAGAAGCAGACTGCACCCTGCAGCATCTCGCAGACCAGCCAGTAAAGATAGCTTTGAGTAAGATCAAAAATCTTGCACATTCCTTCCAAGTCTACTTGAATTTCTAGAGCCTTTTGTTTTGGAGGTAGTAGTAGTAATAGCAGCAAGCTGCCAAGAAACTCTGATGGGAGGAAAAAAAGAAATATATAAAGAAGTATTAGTACATTAACAGAGGGACAGAATCAAGATCATGTGAAGTGTTAATAACACTTTACAATGCCTTGGTAAGGCCACACTTGGAATACTGCATCCAGTTTTGGTCACTACGATGTAAAAAAGATGTTGAGACTCTAGAAAGAGTACAGAGAAGAGCAACAAAGATGATTAGGGGACTGGAGGCTAAAACATACAAGGAATGGTTGCTGGAATTGGGTATGTCTAGTTTAATGAAGAGAAGGACGAGGGGGAACATGACAGCAGTGTTCCAATATCTCAGGGGCTGCCACAAAGAAGAGGGAGTCAAGCTATTCTCCAAAGTACCTGAAGACAGGACAAGAAGCAACGGATGGAAACTAACCAAAGACCTAGAACTAAGGAGAAATTTCCCGACAGTTAGAACAATTAACCAGTGGAACAACCGGCCTCCAGAAGCTGTGAATGCTCCAACACTGGAAGTTTTTAAGAAAAGACTGGACAGTCATTTGTCTGAAATGGTATAGGGTTTCCTGCCTGAGCAGGGGGTTGGACTAGATGACCTACAAGGTCCCTTCCAATTATTATTATTATTATTATCGATCATTGCACAGTCAGCCAGATGTTCAGACTGGATTTGGCATTTTGTCTACCTATCGAGTCCTTACCCAGGACCTGGGATAGGCAGATGTGGATGTTTGATGGTATTACAGATATCGTCGCAGGATGGAAGCAGTTCCTAGTAAGGCCGCCTTTTGCAATTGACTAATAGCGAATTTGTCAATGCCAATGGTGTTCAAGTGGTGCTCCAGTTGTTTTGGGATTGCACCCAAGGAGCCTATGACTATTGGTACTACCCTTGCTTGCTTTTGCCACAGTCTTTCTATTTCTATTTGTAGGTCTTTGTATTTTGTTATCTTCTCCAGTTCTTTCTCTTCTATTCTGCTGTCTCCAGGCACTGCCACGTCCACTATCCAGACTTTTTTGTCTTTCTTATCGACAATTGTTAAGTCTGGGGTGTTATGTTGCAGGTGCTTGTCTGTTTGAATTCTGAAGTCCCAGAGCAGTTTAATTTTATCATTTTCTATGACTTTCTCTATTTTATGATCCCACCAGTTTTTGCTTACAGGCAAATGATATTTTTTGCAGATCTTCCAATGCACCATTGTTGCTACTTTGTCATGCCGCTGCTTGTAGTCAGTCTGTGCAATCTTCTTGCAACAGCTTACCAAGTGGTCCACTGTTTCTTCAGCTTCTTTGCATAGGCGGCACTTACTGTCTGTTGCTGTCTTCTCAATTTTGACTTTGTATGCATTTGTCCTTAAGGCTTGGTCTTGTGCAGCCAGAATTAGTCCCTCGGTCTCTTTCTTCAATTTTCCTGCTCTTAGCCATTGCCAGGTTTTATTATTATCTGCTTTCCCAGCTATTTTTTTCATGTATTGGCCATGTAGTGCTTTGTCTTCCCATGCCTCTATTCTGTTCTTCATTTGGTCTTTCTTGTAGGCCAGTTTGGTCTCTCCAGTAGTTAGTAAGCCTTCCTGATATACTAATTTCAGTGCATCTTCATCATTGTTCTTCAGATATTCTTCCAAAGCCATTTTTTCTTCTTCAACCATCTGATGTACTTGTAGCATTCCACGCCCACCTATTTGCCTTGGTAGATAAAGTCTATCAATGTCACTGCGTGGATGAAGGGCATGATTCATTGTCATTATTTTTCTGGTCTGCCTATCCATTGCTTTTAGTTCTGCTTGAGTCCAGTCCACTATTCCAGCTGTGTACCTAATGACTGGGATTGCCCAGGTGTTGATTGCCTTTATGGTATTTCCTCCATTGAGTTTGGATTTTAAGATCTTCTTCACTCTCTTGATGTATTCACCTCTAATCTTTTTCTTGACTTCAGTGTGCTTGATGTTGTCAGCTTGAAGGATACCCAAGTATTTGTAGTACTCTTCCTCATCCAGACTCTTAATGTTATTTTCGTGGGGCATCTTGATTCCTTCAGTTTTCACTATTTTTCCTTGTTTGATAGTAAGTGTGGCACATTTGTCCAAGCCAAACTCCATTACAATATCTTGGCTATATATACGGACAGTGTTGAGCAGCGATTCTATTTCAGATGATGTTTTTCCATACAGCTTCAGATCATCCATATAAAGGAGGTGGGATAGTCTGGCAGATGTTTTTGATGTTTGATAGCCATGTCCTGAGTTATTCAGTATTGTTGACAGAGGAAACAGTGCAATAACAAATAGTAATGGTGATAATGAATCTCCTTGAAATATTCCTCTCTTGATATTAACCTCTCCCAGCCTCTCACCATTGATCTGCAACTGTGTCTTCCATTGTGCCATCGATCTTTGCACAAATTTTCTGATGTTTCTACTGACTCCTGTTATTTCTAGGCACTTTATTATCCAATCATGTGGCAGAGAGTCAAATGCCTTTTTGTAGTCAATCCATGCCACATTCAGGTTGGTCTTCCTTCTCTTGCAGTTTTCCAAGATCATTTTGTCTATTAGGAGTTGATCTTTTGTTCCTCTGCTATTGGGGCGGTTTCCTTTCTGCTCAGGTGGAAAGAGATTGTTTTCAACTAGATGCTGTTGTACTGCATCAGCTACCACACCAGTTAGTAATTTGAAAGTTGTTGGTAAGCAGGTAATTGGCCTGTAGTTACCTGGTGTTGCCCCTTTTGCTGGATTTTTCATTATTAGGTAGGTTTTCCCAGTTGTTAGCCACTTTTCAATTTCTCCTCCTTGTAGTATATTGTTGAACTGCTTGGCAATGAGTGGGTGTATAACAGTTAGATGTTTCAACCAAAACCCATGCAGTTCATCTTCACCTGGTGCTGACCAATTTTTGATTTTCTTTGCTCTTTTTTCTACCATTTTTGTTGTTATTACTAGTTCTTTCATTTCAACTTCTGTTTTATTTGCATCCACCTCTTTTAACCAAGCCGCATCCTTGTTGTATTTCTTTGGGTTATCCCATATCTGCTTCCAGAACTGCACTGTTTCTTCCTTGTCAGGTACTGACTGATTCCTTGCAGTTTCTCCATTGATGGATTGGTAGAAACGTTTCTGATTGGATTGAAATTGGAGGTTCTGCCTATAGTTTGCAATTCGAGCTTCATATCTACTGATTTTCCTGGCTATAGCTGTTATTTGTTGCTTTATTATTTCCAGTGCTTCCTTGATCTTCCTTGTTTCTAAGTGGTATTTCTTGATTAGGTATTCTTTGGTCTTCTTGTTCTTCAGCTTCTTTTCTTTCATCTGTTCTAGCTTGCTTGCATGTGATCTTAACTTGCTGATCTTATTTTCTAGTCTAACCTTCCATTTTTCTGGTGCACTGTTTGTTTGTTTTTCTTCTTTGTTGATTTTGCATCCCAGGTATTCTGTTATAACTGCAGCTGTGCTGTACATTAGTTGGTTTGTTTCTTGCAGTGAATTGGTGCTTATACTTGATATTGCAATATTTGCATCTTTTAATGCTTGTGCTAGCTGTTTCTTTGGAACAAGCTTCAATGCAGGTAGCCTTATTCTGTTGTTTTTGTGCTGTTCTAGATGCTCAGTTATTCTTTGTTTCAATTCTTTTATTTCTTTAGTTAGAGGGTTTTGTTCTTCCTGAGGTAGAGGTGCCTGGTTTCCAAATGAGAACAGTTGTATATCTCTGCTAGATTCCTTCACTTCCAACTCCCCCTGGTTTGCCTCTACATTCTGAATTACTTCTGGTAAGGCTTTGATTTCTTTGCCCTGGGTAAACCTTTGCAGTTCGTCCAATTCTGTTTCTGTGAATACTTTATTTCGTGTTATAAATCGGCGTTGATCTGCTAGTCTCTGTTCTGTTATTTCTGATTCTGGATGTTGTTCTTTCCAGAACTGGTGCATTCGTTTTAGATATCCTCTTCTTGTTGGACTTGATCTGTAGTAACAGATCATTATTTCTTTGTTTTCCATCACTGTGTATCTGCGACGGGTAAACACCTTTTCTTCCAGTAGTTCTGCAGCTGCTAGCCCTGGTTGCTCAGCCAACAGTCCTGAGTCCTGTAACCCAGTTTTCACCAGATATCCAGGAACTCCAATATCTAGTGCGGACCTTGTTAACCCGGGCGACGTCCGAGCCGGTATGGCATTCTGCAATTTACATCTCACCATATTTTTTATGGGAGAGACACTCTTTGTCTGACTCCTCTGATGAGACCTGTCCAGTATGGTTGAACCTTTGGCATAGCTCTCATCTTCCTCAGAGTACACAAGTCCCACAACCACGTCAAGGTAGTGCCTCACTGGGGGATTTATTATTATTATTATTATTATTATTATTATTATTATTATTATTATTATCATTATCATTATCATCATTATCATTATTATTACAGGACAAATAATAAGGTAAAGGTCATGAAAGATAACAGATCAAGGATAATCCTTGATCTACAGATAATCCACTGAGTTACAAGTAGTCCTCGACTTATGACTATTTGTTTAGTGACTGTTTGAAGTTACAGCAAGATGAAAAAAGTGACTTATGACTGTTTTCCACACTTACGACTATTGAAGCGTCCCCAAGGTCACCTGATGAAAATTTGGATGCTTGGCACTTGCCTGATCTTTATGATTTTTGCAGTGTTCCAGGGCCTTGCGATCACTTTTTGAGACCTTCTGACAAGCAAAGTTAATGGGGAGGCCAGATTCACTTAACAACCGTTAAGGGTCACTAACATAACAACTGCAGTGATTCACTTAGCAACTGTGGCAAGAAATATTGTGAAATGGGGCAAACTCACTTAACAACTGCCTCGCTTAACAACAGTAATGTTGGGCTCAATCGTGGTCATACTTCGAGGACTACCTGTACTCAGGAGATGGCTCTCAACCTTTTTAATGCCGTGACCCCCAACCGGTCGTAAGTCGAGGACTACTCAACTAGTGCAGCACCATTTGCAGAATGGGACTTTTAGCGGGCTCAGCAGGGCAGAGACAGCCTGGACAATTCCTATTGGCTTTTGAAAGCCAATAGAATTAGACTCTATTCAAGAGAGTCTATCCTATTGGCTTTCAAAAGCCAATAGAATAAAAGGGAGTAGCACAGCTAAGGAAAAGGGGGAAAAAAATGGCGGACTGTGTTGTTTGGCAACCTCCGTGAAATGGTCGTTCGACCCCAAATGGGGTCCCGACCCACAGGTTGAGAACCACTGGCGTATATCTTCTGTGGGTAAAATTCTCATGGCATGGAGGGAAGCATTCTCCCACTGATTAAATCAGATCAGATCGCTATTAAAGGAGTGATTGACTACAACAGTCAGTTTAAAAACTGTTTTGGCCTTGAGGTTCCTTTGTCTTTCAATTCCATTAGGACAAAACAATAATAAATATTAATACTATAAGAAAAACCTTATAGGTAGTCTCAACTTAGGATTGGTTACTTCCAACAGAGTTAAAAGAGACTTTGGAGGTCATCTAGTCCAACCCTCTGCTCAGGCAGAAGACCCTCATACCATTTCAAGACAAATGGCTGCCCGGTCTCTTCTTAAAAACTTCCAGTGTTGGAGCATTCACAACGTCTGGAGGCCGATTATTCCACTGATTAATTGTTCTGGCTGTCAGGAAATTTCTCCTTAGTTCTAGGTTGCTTCTCTCCATTGCTTCTTGTCCTGCCTTCAGGTGCTTTGGAGAATAGGTTGACTCCCTTTTCTCTGTGACTATTTTAGTGACCTTTTTAGTGACCGTTCAAAGTTATGACAGATCTCCCAAAAGGTAGGGTTCTGAAGTTCTGATGGCCACCCCTTCCCCTGAGGTAACACAACTGCATTTGGGGCGCTCAGTAACCAGCTTGCATTTATTGCTGCTTGCAGCATCCGACTCACCCAACAGTTACTTTTGGTTTGGGGCAAAAACATCCCATTGTGAACAATGGGTTTGCTTAATGACTGTTATGTTCGCTTAATGGGCACCACAAAAAATATTGTAAAATCAGATCTGTCGCACGATTGCCCACTTCACAACCATTATGACTTACAGCCATAGTTGGCAGGCTCCATTATGGTTATAAGTCGAGGAGGACAACCTGTACTGTGTGTTAAAGCGTAAGGCTGAAAATAGGCAGGAGCTAAACTGATATAAATCCACTGCCTCTGCTCCCCAGATGATTATTTTTTCTTGGTCCAAAATATCCATTTGTTTATCTTTTCACTGTAATAACATACTGGATTTGGGAGACTTTGGGCCAGCCCATCTGTACCTCACAGGGTTGTTGTTCTGAGAAAAAATAGAGGTAGAAGTATTAAGTATGTTCACAATTATATATAATGCATTTTGTTTATTAAAATGGAAGAACATAACAACAACAACAATAGCATTAACAATAATAACAATAACTATATTAATAACGTGTTTGCCTCCGGATCCACCCCTTGCCAAGTTATTTGGTTCAAAAAGTCAAATGGAGTCAATCTTTTTCAAAACTTATGGAAGCAACAACAGCGGTAGAACTCTCCGCTTCCTTTTTTTATGCCTTTGTGAGGGTAAATGTCTTCAATTAATACAAAAAATAACAACCGCGGTTGGTGGTTGGCTGCTGCTTTGTCTGGAAGTGAAACCGACTTGAATGCCGGTTAATTACATGGCAATTTTCTTTGTGGAGGAAGCTGCTGAGCGATTTGCCTTCATTACGGCTAACATAATTATCAGACGCTGGGGACAAACAACAGGGGGCAACTATCTCGATCATGCCCTGTTTTTCAGCTTCCCAGGGGCATTTGGCTGCACACTGCTGGGGATGGCGTGCTAAAGCTTGGATGGGCCTGCGATTTGATTCAGCGCAGCAATTTGTGTATTCTTGATTGAAATGCATTGAAAATGATCCTAGACCCGTCTAGTATTCTTTCTGTGTATTCCAAGTCAAGTAAGATTAAATTTTAAGTGAGTCCTTGGAAAAGCCTCAAATTAGATTTCCAAGTTTTCAAAAAGAAAAGAAAAAAAAGAGGCCTTTCCTTCATCCTTGCAGTGCAGAGTCACTTATTGAGACGGATAGCTATAGAAATCAAATAAAAATAAAAATAAACTTGGTGTATAAGCTGTTAGGAGCAGGGGCTGTACTGGGCCTTGCAGTTTCCTCATGTTTTGGGTAAAGGGTCCCAAGGCAGCGTTCTCAAACTTGCTGTTTTGAAACTGCAATTGTCAGAATGCTTAGCTAAGTTTCATTCCCAATGCAGCTGAAAGATAATAGCTTGGAGAAAGCTGCTCAAGGCAAGCATCTCCAGTCTGGGGACATCCAGATGTGTAGACTTCAAGAGTTCTCAGCAGTGGCCATCCTGATTGGGAAATTTAGGATTTGAAACATATGAAAAATGGTTGCAGGAATTGGGTATGTTTAGTTTAATGAAAGGAAGGACTACAGGTGACATAATAGGAGTGTTCCAATATCTCAGGGGCTGCCACAAAGAAGAGGGAGTCAAGCTATTCTCCAAAGCACCTGAAGGACAAGAAGCAACGGATGGAAATTAATCAAGAGGAGAACCAACCTAGAACTAAGGAGAAGCTTCCTGACAGAACAATCAGTAGAATTGCTTCCCTTCAGAAGAAGTGGATGCTCCAACACTGGAGGTTTTAAAGAAGAGACTGGACAGCCATTTGTCTGAAATGGTATAGGCAAGATGACACGTTAAGGCTTCGTCCTGACTTGGCACAGCAAGGACAAATACATTCTGACACTCATTTAGTCACACTGCCATCACAGGCACAGCTTCAGGAGATGGTCTGAGAACTTGGCAGCCTTATTAAGAAAGCAGTTCTTCATAAATCCAGCTCCATTGTGTGCACAAGAATAAACCTCAATGGAGGTATCGATGGTAATCAAGAGTGTATTGTTTCCCCCAAAATTATGCTTTATGATTCATATAATGTTCCCTTGGAAAAAAGTCAACTCTCGATAGATGTTTTCGCAATTACATTTTTTTTACAATAATTGCTTGATTTCCATGCGTGGTTCAGGTTTTTGCCTGCATGATCATTAGCGCACCTGCTTTCTTTTCTTTGAAATCCGGATTTGCACAGTCAGAGCTCAAACAGGGGAAGGGACAGAGAAGACGTTGCCTCTTCCTTAGCAACCATCAGAATGAAGACAGTGTTATATTTTAAAGCAGCCCTTGGTGCTCTTCCTGGTATGCTGGACTAAAACTGAGGCTAAAACCTTATTTTCTTATCTGCTAAGAATAATGGGGCTCCTAGTCTAACACACAGGAGGGGACACCAAATGGTAGAAGGTTTTATAATACCAATAGAAGAGAATATCTGTAGCTCACGGTTGAACTGTGGAGATGATGATGATGATAATAATAATGATGATGATGATGATTTTGGAAGGGACTTAGAGGTCATCTAGTCCAACTCCTTGCTCAGGCAGAAAACCCTATACCATTTCAGACAAATGGCTGTCCAGTCTCTTCTTAAAAACTTCCAGTATTGGAGCATTCACAGCTTCTGGAGGCAGGTTGTTCCACTAATTGTTCTAACTGTCAGGAAATTTCTCTTTAGTTCTAGATTGCTTCTCTCCTTGATTAGTTTCCATCCATTGTTTCTTGTCCTGCCTTCAGGCGCTTTGGAGAATAGCTTGACTCCCTCTTCTTTGTGGCAGCCCCTGAGATATTGGAATACTGCTATCATGTCCCCCCTCGTCCTTCTCTTCATTAAACTAGACATACCAATTCTAGCAGCCGTTCCTTATATGTTTTAGCCTCCAGTCCCCTAATTATCTTTGTTGCTCTTCTCTGTACTCTTTCTAGAGTCTCAACATCTTTTTTACATCGTGATGACCAAAACTGGATGCAGTATTCCAAGTGTGGCCTTACCAAGGCATTGTAAAGTAGTATTAACACTTCATGTGATCTTGATTCTGTCCCTCTGTTAATGCAGCCTAGGACTGTGTTGGCTTTTTTGGCAGCTGCAACACACTGCTGGCTCATATTTAAGTGATTGTCCACTAGGGCTCCAAGATCCCTCTCACAATTGCTACTATTGAGCAAGGTACCACCTATACTATACCTGTGTGTTTGGTTTTTCTTGTCTAAATGTAGAACCTTACTTTTTTCACCAGTGAATTTCATTTTGTTAGATAGTGCTCAATGTTCAACTCTGTCAAGATCCTTCTGTATCTTAAGCCTGTCTTCTGGAGTGTTGGCTATTCCTGCCAGCTGGGTGTCGTCTGCAAATTTGATGAGTTCCACATCTATCCCCTTATCCAAATTTTTGATGATGTTGAGGAGCACTGGGCCCAGAACAGAGCCCTGGGGCACCCCATTACACACTTCCCTCTATGTAGATACAGTTCCATTGAGGACCACATGCTGAGTATGGTCGAGTTATTGATGTTCTCTGAGCTTGGTTGTTTGCTTGGAGACATTTCATTATTCAACTAGGTAACATCATCACCTTCAAAGCCCTACATGGTTTGGGATCAGATCTACCCAACCCTTCAGAGCGGGAGTCAGGGAATGCTACGGGACCCCTTTCTTAAGGAGGTCCATCTGGTGGGAGCAAGAAGAAGGGCCTTCTCTCCGGAGGCTCCCTCCCTATGGAACATCATCCCTGCAGAGAAAAGATTGGCCCACACTCTTTCACAAGCCTGAAAATACGGTTCTGACAATGGGCTTGGGGACCCCAGAATGATATGGAGCCCACTCACTTGATTGTTGTCTCCAAAGGGGTGGGGGGGGTAATTGCTTTTTGTATTGCTTTTGTATTGGGGTTTTATCCTTGTAAGCCATGCAGAATTACTGAGAGTGAGTTGGGCAGCCATATACATTTTCTTAAATAAATAAATAAATCATCAGTGCATATCTGCAAGCTTAGAGAGCACCAAGACTCTGCAGATTTTATGGCACCTGTAGTCACTGCAATGATTTTGTTGCAGCCAGTTCTCTAGGCTCTGTGGATAGGTACACAACAGGAAAAGGGTAGGCAGTTTCACTGAGTTTACCTGAGATTGTGAGACTATATGAAAGATGTATTAAAAATAGCTGCCATAGAAATCTTGCCTGTTTGCAAATGGTCACAGTGCTGGCTGTGGCAATAAAAAAAAATATTCATTTAATAAAAGGCATAAATGGGCTAGTGGCATAGGCTTTCTCTTGTCTCATCCTAGCTTTCTATTTCTGATTTTTAATTAGTATTTTTTAAAAATCAGGTAGGGTCAGGAGCTAATATGGAGTGTGTTGCTACCCTACCATACTGTATTGCTACCATAAGAGGGATGATATGGCATTCATTCTTCTGCTGTATAGACAAGATGTTTTGGAGAATTGCCAATTGGGCTAGAGGGAGGGGTCAAGCAAGGGCCTAGCTTAGAGTCAGTGCAGAGCTGCAAACAGCATAAGCAGGATCTCCCCCCACCCCTCAAATCCATGAAGCCTTATCTGGCCATTCCCAGAGGAAGGCAAGCAGTTGATGAGATTCTTGTAGCATAAGTGATAAACAATAAAGTTATGGCCTAAGGCTGTAAAAAAATGGAAAGACCAGCAGGAGGCTCAGAGACCAGCTATCAGCTCCACCTTTTAGACTTAATAGGCTTTTGGCTGCTCTCTTCTTAAGGTGCTCTGCATTATTTATGATATGGTTTTTGCTGGTGTGAGGGTCTCCTCTCTCACCTGCCATAACTTCCCTACCAGCAGCAGATCCACGGAGCAGTGCATGGGAAAGCCAACACAGGTAGTCCTCGAGTTATGAATATAATGGAGCCTGCCCTTTCCATTCGTAATTCGAGGAGTGGTGAGGAATCTTGAGTGATTCTGGTCACTTGTGCCTGACAGGATACATGTATACGGATGCAGGCATTATCTTTCCTTCCACATATTCTGCCCAGTAGTTCTCAAACCTTGGAACAAGGTTTCCATTCTCAGTTCAGAGGCCTGGTTTAGTTAATTTTAGATTTTGAGCATAATAGTTCTAAAGAAGGAAATATTTTGATCATTATTTATTTATTTTTCAAATCTATTAGCCACTCATCTCACAAAACAAGTAACTCTGGGTGGCACACTAGGTTTTTTAAAAACAACAACAACAACACACAGTAATAATTATTATGGTTCATCATACTTTCTGCCAAAGGTTTAGACTGGATTTGATATTTTATCCATCCATTGAGTCCTTCTTAAGAACCTGGGATAAACAGATGGTATTAAAGTTATTGTGGGAAGTCAGCCCCCCAGAGAAGGAAATATTAAAAGGGCAGAAAAATATATTTCCTCAAAGGATCTTAAAGAGGCAGAAAAGCATGCCCAGTTTTCTTAATAGTCCCAAATCTCCCTTCTCCAAGCAGAAACCAGCTCTGCAGAAATGCAGATGTAATCCATTCAGGAAGGCTGAAGCTAGAAGATTAAGAAGACAAAGACCTAAAATCTACATATTCCACCCAAACTCTAAGACAGGACATAATAGGATTAACCCACAGATGCCAAAGGGCACACTCAGACTCAGGTCAAAGTTCATGCCACAGGAACAACTCCAAACAAAAGGCTCAAGAGGGTATAAAAACCCACTCCCTACATGTGCTCTCTCTCTTTTCTTCCAGAGCCATCTTTCTGTCTGGCTCTCCTCTTCAGTAAACTGCAGCCTTCTTTCTAAAGCAATCGCCATGTTGTTTATTCCCATCTTGGACTGAGCCAGTCTTCATCAGTATCATCCCAGGATGTGAACTCCCAAGTAAAGCTGCCTTTTGCAATTGACTGATGATGATTTTGTCAGTGCCGATGGGGTGCAAGTGGGGCTTTAGATGTTTTGGGATTGTACTCAAGGCACCTCTTACTATTGATATTATCTTTGCTTTCTTTTGCCACGCACATTCTACTTCCATTTGCAGGTCTTTACATTTTGTGAGTTTCTCTGGTTCTTTTTCTTCTCTTCTGCTGTCTCCAGATATTGCAACATCCACTATCTACTTTCTCATGCCATTGTTTGAAATCAGTCTGTGAGATGTTCTTCCTGCAGCTAACTAGGTGGTCCATTATTTCTTCACAATATTTGTATTATATTTATTAATTTTTCAAATTTATATAGTTGCCCATCTTTCATAATGGGTATGGTTTCATTTGTTTTAAAATGTGCTGAGTATATCCATCTGGTGGGAACTTGAGGGGGGGAGGGAGAGGGACAGAGAGAGAGAGAGAGAGAGAGAGGGAGAGGGAGAGAGAGAGAGAAATGTTGATTTAATGAGGAAAGAGAAGGGGGAGGGTGAAAGAAAAGCTGAAAGGTACAATTACCTAACAGTCAACCAAAATTAGATAGTAGTTAGGTGTAACCCAGATATTCCTGCACTTAATTGGTAAATACATGGCTGATAAGAAATTGCAGCCTTTGTTTAATCTGTGAAAAATGGTGTTAAATCGTTGGATGAATTCCAGCTCCATTGTTTGCTGATTCATTTCTTTTCTTTTTTTTTCCAAGGATGGTGACCCCCGAGATCAGAAACAGCCTGGGGAGTTGAAATGATCTCTCTCTTTTGGGACTGTTGCCATCTTTTGTATCAGATTTATGCTTATTTACTCTCCTGCAAGGTGATCAGGATAGGTTGTGTTTAAGTAGCGCACAATATGTTGCCCAGTGCCGATGGAGGGGGACAGGTACCTCATAGAAGAATGAAAATGTGATGTTTCCCCAATGTTGTGCATGATCTTATTAGTCCTATCCTGTTGTTTAAATAGCTGGGAAGAGTCATTGCAGATTTTAGACCCTGCTGTGGCACGCAGGGTGCACTATTGTATTAATTAAAATAATAATTCAAATCTATTAATAATTCCTTTTGAAAATAATTAAAATTCAATTTATTTATTGAGGCTGGTTATTAATTGTTGTGGGCTCAGCGGTTATCTGCAACAAATCCGGGCCAAGCACCTTGGAGATGCGCGAAAAGGAAGCAGGCTTTCTTTGATGATTAATTATACTGTTGAGCAGCTTTAGCTGAGAACAGTAGGTGATGAGTGGCATTTTGATTGGTTCCTTACCCCCCCCCCTCTTCTGTGCGTCTCTTGTACCAGATTATTCCCAAGAACTAGTCGATCTGGTATTTAATTTCATTGGGTGGGTCTTATAGTTGGAACTATGTGTGGGATGGATTCAAACAGATGCTACTAACTTTATTTTTGGGCAATTCTCTTTCACCCCTTTCCATCCTCTCTTATCAATAATTCTCTCTCTCTCTCTCTCTCTCTCTCTCTCTCTCTCTCTCTCTCTCTCTCTGTGTGTGTGTGTGTAGGCGTGCACACTTTGTCAGCAATCCATATTGTGTAGATCTGATGAAGCGAACTACAAAAGTTGATGTAATAATAAATGTGCTAGACTTTAAGTTTCTAGAACAGCGGTTCTCAACCTATGGGTCGCGACCCCATTTGGGGTCGATCGACCTCTTTTGTGGGGTCGCCAAACGCGGCGATCCACCATTTTGTCGCCTCCGGGGGCGCGCTGCGCCTCCGGGGGGGCGGTGCCGCGCTGCGCCTCCGGGGGGGCAGTGCCGCGCACGCACGCCGCGCGTGGGGGTGGCGGCGCGCCTCCGGGGGGCGGCGCAACGCATGCGCGCCACGCGTGGGGCGGCGGCGCGCCTCTGGGGGGCGCCGCCGCGCATGCATGCCGCGCATGGGGGCGGCGCCGTGCCTCCGGGGGACGGCGCCGCGCATGCGCGCCGCGGGTGTGGGTGCCGCCGCGCATGCGCGCCGTGTGCAGGGCCCCGCCCCCATGCGCGCCACGCGCGGGGGGCACCGCGCATGCGCGCCGCGCGCGGGGCCCCCACCCCCATGCGCGCCGCGCCACGCATGCGCATAACGTTTGTGTGACGGGGGTCGCCGTCACACAAACGTTGAGAACCGCTGTTCTAGAAGACCCTTGATTATTTTTTGCTTTAGGTCTAATCCTTTGGCAACCAAAATAACATTCCCATGATAGGAAGCCCCCCCCCACACCCCACATCCTATCCATCTGCTGCATTCTCATACCTTCCTACTTCCAACCCTACGCTTATTAGAGACGAGTTATAAAATCTTCCTTTTAAATGTGATTGGCTGGTTGTTTCAGAGAAGAGGGGAAACAACTCTAGGAAGTAATAAAAAAAAGGCAGGAGTAGAATTTGCTATTCATAGCATATTTTACAGCTGGGAGAATCCATTCTGATCTGCAGTAATTCTCCTCCCTGACCAGGGAAGAAATCACAGGGGACCTCACCAGGGATTACACCCTTTCTGCTGCTCTGATGCTCTTCAGACATAATCCCAAATCACACTGGCCAGGGATAATAAGAGCTGAAGTCTAGCACCTTGCAGGAAAGTATCTCAATAATGGGCTTCTGCTCTCTTAAATTAGCTTTCCCTTTCTTGGACCAATTAGCTTTATTAGATCAGCAGCATGACTGTTGTCCACTGTTTAATTATAGTTCTGCTTTTCTCCTGCCTGATAATGCCTACTTCATTGACACAATCTTTTGTGCACCATCCAAGTCCTTTGCTCCTCCCTACCCACCTGCGCTATTCATTGCAAACCTCTCACTACTTTTCTTTCTGGCAACGTTGCCCATCCCTGGAACCAGGGAGAGATAACAGTGTTGAGAAATATAAGAAAGCTACAGAAGACTCTCCCCTTTTATCCTCACGGAAACCCTGACTGGGTTCACATATTGTGCTAAGCCGTAACATGGTTCGTTTAGTTTGGCTGGACATGTTGCATAAATGCAACTCTTAGGATAATAAAATGATGATTTAGGATAATAAAATGATGAGCCCCCTGCTCAGGCAGGAAACCCTATACCAGTGGTTCTCAACCTTTTTAATGCCGCGACCCCCAACCGGTTGTAAGTCAAGGACTACTCAACTGGTGCAGCACCGTTTCAGAATGGGACTTTTGGCGGGCTCAGCAGGGCAGAGACAGCCTGGACAATTCCTATTGGCTTTTAAAAGCCAATAGAATTAGACTCTATTTAAGAGAGTCTATTCTATTGGCTTTCAAAAGCCAATAGAATAAAAGGGAGTAGCACAGCTAAGGAAAAGGGGAAAAAAATGGCAGACTGCATTGTTTGGCGACCCCCGTGAAATGGTCGTTCGACCCCAAATGGGGTCCCGACCCATAGGTTGAGAACCACTGACCTATACCATTTCAACCTAGAACTAAGGAGAAACTTCCTGACACTTAGAACAATTAACCAGTGGAACAACCTGCCTCCAGAAGTGATGAATGCTCCAACACTGGAAGTTTTTAAGAAGAGACTGGACAGCCATTTGTCCGAAAGGGTTTCCTGCCTGAGCAGGGGGTTGGACTAGATGACCTCCAAGGTCCCTTCCAACATTATTATTATTATTATTTGCTTATTGTACGATGTGAAGCTGCCAATGGTGGTTTATTCAATGAAAGATGACTAAATAAACCATAGTTTGACGCAATAGGCAAAACCAAACAATAAATATGTGAGGATCTGGCTCATTATAGTAAACTTTCCTCTTTAAGTCAAGCTTGATATACATATTTTCTTGACTTCTCTAGGATTTCATCCTGTTGTTAAGTGGTTCTGATCCTGCTTAGCTGTTTGAAGCTAACCAGGTTCCTAGGTGCTGCCAGGTGCTGCCTAGATTTCTCCTTTTTGCCTGAATCAAAATTAAGCCCACCATTCCCTCCTGCACCTGAAAAAATATTTTTAATATGCAGAAATCCCACTTCTTTTTTTTCTCATTAGGAAGCAAGAGCAAGGGAACTGAAGACGGCACTGGAAATCCTCAGCCTGCCTTGCATCTCCCATGTGATTTCACTGCCTTCAGGCATGCACTCTTTTTTTCTGCCTGCCCCAAGGGAAGGGAGTTTCCACTTCGAGCCACTGAGCATCAGTTTGTTGCATTGCGATGTCATGGCAGGAATGTTGCTCAGCTCATGGGCTTCCCAGAGTCTCCTCGTATGGGATCCCTTTGAGATAATCCAGCAGGACTGCTATTTCGTTCAGTGACTTGGTTCATAGAGCACATTAAGCCAATATGTGGTTTCTTCGGAGTTGGGTTAGCAGCATATGGTAATTATGGTTTATGGCTTACTGCATAGCATGAACTAGGCTCTTATGACCTGATTACAAATAATTTGTTTTTTAAAAAAAGCAAATCAGATGTTTCTACAAGTTTGGATCAGGCTCGAAGCCCAGAACAGTGGATTCCTGCAAACAGAGAGCTGCCTTCATGGAAAGGCAGATTGTTGTGAATCAGTCACAATCAGATCAAGTCACTCCACTTGGAGATGGTCTATATTAAAATTCAGAGGAAGCCTTCCAGATAATCCCATATTTCCAGGAATGACCTCATCTGACATTGCATCCTGTGGTATGTTGTCTAACCTATGAATTGCTACATGAGGCTGACTTTGAGTGACTGGCCTAACGGGGTTTGGTTCAATTTGGGACAAATTACAGTGTAATCCTCATTCAGATTATACTTGATCTAGTATTATGATTTCTTCTTCTTCTTCTTCTTCTTCTTCTTCTTCTTCTTCTTCTTCTTCTTCTTCTTCTTCTTCTTCTTCTTCTTCTTCTTCTTCTTCTTCTTCTTCTTCTTCTCCTCCTCCTCCTCCTCCTCCTCCTCCTCCTCCTCCTCCTCCTTCTCCTCCTCCTCCTCCTCCTCCATCATGTGTTCTTTCTCAATTTCCATCAGATGGAGCCCTCCTTTGTCCCCTTTTGTGTTTGCATTTGCTAAAACTTGGTGTGTGGGGGGTATGGGTGGACAGGTTGCAGATGGCTATTTATCCTTGCAGACATACTGGTCAGGAGGCTACCATCCACCTGATGTCTCTATTCCTGGGGTGAGAGAATCCTATTCCTTGTCGTTTGATTGATTGATTGACAAGGTGAAGCTGCAATCACATTTTCTCTAATGCTTATCAGATGCAAGCAGCCAGAATTACTCATGGATAGGCCCAAACAGATACTTTATTGCTGATTGCCTATATTACAAGAATTTTGCCAAACTTTCTGCCTGCCCTTGGGAAATAACAAATATCAACCTAAGGGTTTGACCTCAGACATTTCCACCCGAGATCAGACTTTAAGCTGGGATGTCTTTTTACTCCTCTTGGTGGAAACCCCTCCCCTTCAGCCGACGGTTCCCCCACAAGCTATGAGCAGCACCTCCTGTGGCTACCTGCTTACTGAGTTACCCTTGGAAATGTCTCTCTGAAACCTGCATGAATGACATTTAAGGGGTGACTTAGAATTTGTTGTTGTGTTGTTGTTAATTGCGAAGTTTTGTCTGACCCACCACGACCCCATGGACAACGTTCCTCCAGGTCTTCCTGTCCTCTACCATCTTCTGGAGTCCATTTAAGTTCACACCTACAGCTTCAGTGACTCCATCCAGCCACCTCATTCTCTGTCATCCCCTTCTTCTATTGCCCTCAATCTTTCCCAGCATTAGGCCCTTCTCCAGTGAGTCCTTCCTTCTCATTAGGTGGCCAAAGTACTTGAGTTTCAACTTCAGGATCTGGCCTTCTAAAGAGCAGTCAGGGTTGATCTCCTCTAGGACTGACCAGCTTGATCGCCTTGCAGTCCAGGGGACTCGCAGGAGTCTTCTCCAGCACCATAATTCAAAGGCCTCAATTCTTTGGCGCTCAGCCTTTCTTATGGTCCAACTTTCACAACCATACATTGCAACTGGGAAAACCATGGCCTGGACTATACGCACTTTTGTTGGCAGGGTGATGTCTCTGCTTTTTAGTATGCTGTCTAGATTTGCCATAGCCATTGTATAAAATGGTTAAAGCAATCTTTAAGCCAGGATCCCAAAAGCTCTTGCACCATATGCAAATGTTTTTGTACAAGTTAACTTAGATTTTTGCTGGTGGGTCCCTTCTTCCTGAATCAGGCTTGACCACTATCTCTTAATTCTGGGTTAGTTGCATCAAGCTAAAGGTCAGGGGTATCTGACAAGAGTAAGGAGGCAACATGGCATCAAAGACATCATGACATCATCATAGGAATGATGTGAATTGTGTAATTCCAGTACCCCAATTCATGCCATTTGTACGATGACATCATGGCACGTGAGACATAATCCTGGCTTGTACCCGATGCTTAAAATGAGGGCTGAGTTAGAAGGCTTCCCACTATTTCCAAATTTATCTATTTCTTTTAAGTTGCCGTCTTACTTTCTCAACGAAACCAACTCTCTTTCTGAGACTTTCATTGATTTTGGAAGTACATTCTCAGATATTGATGTTCCCTGCAGAAGCCCCTTCATCCAATCCATCTTTAGATCCTATTGTTGCCAAGAATTTTGTGGGACGGGGCTGTGTTGTGACATTAGTGCCGGGTTGCGATCAGAGATTTCTAGTCAGCCGGGAACTTTGCACTTAATGTAGTTTCAGTTGGTCTTAACAGATGATTTGAACTCAGGCCCTGGGATCCCTAAGGCAAAGTGTGCTGTGTATCAAGCCCTTCACAGCAGAATATAATCTGCAAGCAAGAACTACACAGATTTCAAGAAGGGGCTTTAATGCAAGGATTAGGTGCAGAGTCGAGAAATGTGGAATTTGCAATAGAATTTCCACCCCTTATTTATTATTGAGTTTGTTTGATGGAATTTCTTCAAAGACTATGAATCTTTTCCTCTCAGGCTTTCTGTAACCAATTGAATACCCGTTTATGAAATAAGTGGCTAACAAACTGCAATCTATTCGTCGCTCAGCATTTCTCGTGGTACCTTCCCAGCCTCCCCACTGTCTCTCACATCATGCAAAATCCAGCCAATTGTGCCTTGTTTTTCCAAACAGTGGGAAGAAGTCGTGCTTTTATGTTTTAGTCTTAACAATCATCTGCTACCTATGTGGCATCTTTAGCTTCAGCAAATGATCAAGTGCCTGGCCAACCCTGTATAGACTCAGAGGTAAAGCAGAGTTGGGCTTGGTTAATAATTGAGTGGGAGTCCCCCTTTTTAGGGATTTCAAAGTCTCAGGAATTATTTTTTTTTTAAACAACCCTTCAAACGCCTGAAAAAATAGCAAATCACATCCATGTGGTTGCCAAGAAAAGTATGAGGATGCATCTGTGAAGTCAGCAGGAATTCAGCTGAAGTCAAAGGAGGCTTTACTAAGGCTGTCTTCAAGACCAACCAAAATATTTTTAGGCTTTATCTAGGGCTCTCACACTGTGAGTCAGGATTTCCCTATGGATCCTGAGTGACCAGCATGAGATCATATTTTTTTTTCTTTTTTAAATCTGATCTATCTTGCAATGGTAAAGCAGGATCCCTGACAAAATTTACTCAGGGCTGGGCCCCTTTCCTCAGGGGCAGTTCCGATAGAGCAGTGGTTCTCAACCTTTTTAATGCCACGATCCCCAACCGGTCGTAAGTCGAGGACTACCCAACCGGTCGTAAGTCAAAGACTTTCCCTGCCTGGGAGCGCCGTGCATGTGTGGTGCCGCCCCCTGCGCTGTCCGAATCGTAGCTGGCAAGCAGCAGAGACAGCGCAGGCCAACTACCGGCTGGGTCACCAGCTGGCCCAACCCAAGGGAGGTAAGGCACCCGCCGGGCCCCACGCATGCCAGCAACCCTCCCTGCGCCCACCAGCCTCCCACCTCCCACCCCTGGCCCTCTTTTACTTACATTTTTAGTAGTTGCTCAGCAGGGAGGGATGGAAACTTTCAGACAGCTCGCCTTCGCTGCAGACAACTTGCAGCACTGTTTGCAGAATGGGACTTTTGGCGGGCTCAGCAGGGCAGAGACAGCCTGGACAATTCCTATTGGCTTTTGGAAGCCAATAGAATTAGACTCTATTCAAGGAAAAGGGGGAAAAGATGGCAGACTGCGTTGTTTGGAGACTCCCGTGAAATGGTCATTCGACCCCAAATGGGGTCCCGACCCACAGGTTGAAAACCACTGCGATAGAGCAAAGTTTGAGAAGCTCTTCATACAGAGCAAGATTGGGAGTGAGAGGTCCCATCTTTGGAGCCTACTTACAGAACAACAGAACAACAGAGTTGGAAGGGACTTTGGAAGTCTTCTAGACCAGCCCCTTCTCAAGCAGGAGACCCTATACCAGTGATGGCGAACCTTTTAGACACCGAGTGCCCAAACTGCAACCCAAAACCCACTTATTTATCGCAAAGTGCCAGGCTGCATCAGTTGGGTGGGTGTGGCTGTAGTGGTCACAACAGACGGGGCGAGTGAGGCCGGGGCCAGTCCCTTGCCATCTCTGAGGCATCCCTGGGGGGGCCAACACCACTTCTCGCTCACTTCCTGCCGTGTCATTTCCAAACGCCACATGCTCGCTATTCTGGCGAACTCTGCTCGGGCAATGGCGTGCGTGCCCACAGAGAGGGCTCTGAGTGCCGCCTCTGGCACGCGTGCCATAGGCTCGCCACCATACCATTTCAGACAAATGTCTGTCCAATTTATTCTTTAAAACCTCCAGTAATAGAAGGTTACACAACTTCTGGAGGCAAGTCGTTCCACTGAACAATTGTTCTGTCAGGAAATTTCTCCTTAGTTCTAGGTTGATTCTCTCCTTGATTAGTTTCCATCCATTGCTTCTTGTCCTGCCTTCAGGTGCTTTGGAGAATAGCTTGACTCCTTCTTTTTTGTGGCAGCCCCTGAAATATTGGAACACTGCTATCATGTTACCCTTAATCCTTCTTTTAATTAAACTAGACATATCCAATTCCTAAACTGCTCTTCATAGGTTTAAGCCTCCAGCCCCCTAATTCTATTTGCTCTTTTCTGCACTCTTTCCAGAGTCTCAACATCTTTTTTATATCGTGACAACCCAAACTGGATGCAACTGAACCATTCATTGCTTGATTATCTTTTCCAGAATCTTTTCCAGGTATTGATATCAGGCTGATAGGTCTGTAATTCCACGGATCCATTTTTTCCAGGGTTCAGTACTTCCTCTGCTGCTGTGTAACATCTAAATTATGCTGCTGAGGTCATTCATCTTCATGGAATGAGATACCGCCAGTGTACTGATGATATCAAGCTGTACATCTCAATATACAGCTTGGTATCATCAGTACACTGATGGTAACTCAGTAGAGACACCACCTAGAAAACATAGTGATGCTGTTGATGTCCTGTCTTGGGCATGTCTGGAGGGTCTGGAGGTTTGGGTGGAGAACAACAGGTTTCAGCTCAATTCTAGCAAGACTTGGGTTTGGGGAGCTTCAGATTCCAGGAACATAGTGACAGACACAAGTAACCAGGAACAGGAGTTGAGTTCAAAGCACTAAAATTTTATCACATGCTACTTATATACAAGAATCTGAATCAAGCCAAACTGGCCCTAGATAAGGGTCAATGGAATTCACAGAGGGCTGGACTTGGGTCTCTTATGGGAACGCAAATACTCCAAACTGATGACCCATTTAATCCCACTCTCAAGCTCAGCCTGCTCCTACACCTATTATCTTTGGTACTGGCAGGGATAGCACTGCCCCAAACAGGCTCTATGCACAACTTCGGAGAGCTTCTTAATTTGGAACTCCTTCTCAATAAACAGATGACATTTGTGGTTAGGAGAGCCTGTGCACAAAATTTGGGTTTTCTACCACTTGCACCCATTCCAGGGAGTTCTACTGTCAGTCATTCATGCTCTGGTCACCATCTGAATGGATTACTATAATGTATGCTATATGGGGCTGTCCTTGAAGAGCATCCAGAAGTTGCATCTTGTGCAGAATGTAGCAGGACAGGCGCTTATTTATTTATTTAGAAAATTTATATAGCCACCTACTCGCTTACAGCGACTCTTGGTGGCTTACAAGCAATAAAACACAGTATAGAAAAAAATAAAAATAGACAATAAACAACAATAACCCACCCACCCACGGCGACAACACACAGTCAAATAAGCCATTTGATGGGCTCCATCCCACTCTGGGTTCCTCAGGCCCACTGGCAAAACCAAGTCTTCAGGGCCTTACAAAAGAGTGTTGAAATGGGGGCCAGCCTAATTTCTGAAGGGATGATATTCCAAAGGGAGGGAGCCACCACAGAGAAGACCCTTCTTCTGGGTCCTACCAGATGGATGGGACCCACAACATTCCTACCCTCCCCCTCTAGTTGGTCGGATGAATATGACTGGCAAGAGATGGTCCCTCAGATAACCTGGTCCCCAGTCATGAAGGGCTTTAAAAGTGACAACCAGCACCTTGAATTGCACCTGGAAGCAAATCAGCAACCTATGCAGTTCCCACAGGAGAGTGACACATGTGCACACTGAGGTTTGCACAAAACCAGGCAGGCCGCTGACTTTTGAACCAGCTGGAGCTTCCAGATGCTTTGTGTGCGCTCCTAGATCAGCACACGTGATACCTCTGCTCCATGAGTTGCATTGGTTGCCAGTTTATTTCCAGGTTCAATTCAAAGTGTTGGTAATGACCTATATAGCCCTCAATGGCATGGGATCTGTCTTTGGAACATCATTCCTCTTCAGTTTAAATTAGCCCTGGCTTTACTGATCTTCCAGAAATCTTGGTTTGTCAGCAGGACTGGAGGCCCAGCAGAGGGAGGAAGCCTGCAAGATGGTTGCACTGTTTCCACTGTATGGATTGTACTTTCCTGCAGTTTAGTTTCATTGTTTTTAATGGTTTTATTTGTTTTGAATGTTTATTTGTAAATTAGTTTATTGTTTTTTGTTATTTTGATTTTGTGCTCCCCAGAGTCACATAGGTGAGATACGCAGCTATATAAATTGAATAAATAAATAGATTAAACTTTAATTATTAAAGTGAGTGCTATTGTGTATTAACCCAATTTCATAGGGCTGTTATAAACGCTTAATTGAAGATGTTCAATTCAAATCCTTTACTGTCTGTATATATATTGCAAGCCTGTATTTTGGGCAGGAATGTATACTTTAAACCAGGGCTTTTCACCCATTGTACCACTTTTAGGATATGGCAATATCCGAGTACCACCAGTCACCTAGCAAGGTGTCAAAAACTTGATGACCCCCCCCCAAAAAGAAAAAGTGATAAAGTACAGGTAGTCCTCAACTTACAACAGTTTGCTTAGTGACTGTTTGAAGTTACAATGGCACTGAAAAAAGTGCTCCCCAAGCCACAGCCGAGCAAGACACCTAGCTCACCCGGCGGTGCTCTTCCTCCTGTCTGAGGTTTTCATTGTTGTGAGCATTTCTGTTGAGGATTGGCAGCAGGGGTGGGGTGGGGGGGTGTTTGGTTTTTATTCCCCGACGGCTGGGTGGTTGCAGCAGGTTTTGGTCACTTCACGTGATCCTGGGACACTGTGACCGTCATAAATATGAATCAGTTGCCAAGCATCTGAATGTAAATCACAAGACCCTGGAGATGCTGCAACATTCCAGCTGATCGGCGCTTCTTCTGGGCTCAGCAGAAGCACCAGGATCAGCTCCAAGCTCCAGCTGGAGCCTGGCGCTGATCCTGGTGCTTCCACTGAGCCCTGACAGCCCCAAAGAAGCGCCGATCAGCTGGAAAGCGGCATTGATCCTGGCACTTCTGCTGAGCCCTGACAGGCCTGCAACTCCAGCCATCTCTCGCTCAGGCTTGTGTGGTGCTGCCACCAGTTCAGCTCATTCCCCTCCCCCGTTACCACTTTTCTAGGATGGTCGCATACCACCTGCCACGTGCTAATGTACCACAGGTGGTACTCCTACCACTGGTTGAAAAGCTTTAAACTTATTGGCTGCCCCCTAGTGGCGATCCGTATAAATAGGAGTCAGGCGGCTGTTAGAGCAGCTTCTGTGTTGATTGAATAAACGAGCTGTTACTTTCACTCCGGTCTCTTCAATGCCTCCCCGTTCTCAGAAAAAACAAGTGCAGCTGTATTTTTTTGTCCAAGCCTAACTCCAATGAAATAATTAATTTGGGGTGGGGTGGGGAAGCTGTCACAAAAAATCATGCATTTTTGTGTGGGGGGGTCACGATACCCCAAAACTTGAGAATGGGTGTGGGGCTATACGTTAACTGAAAAAGGTGACAGAGCAGGGTGGAAGCTGGCATGAAGCAGAAATCACTGAGTCTGCATTTAGATGGGATTAAGGAAGGAGAGATACTTGTGGCATATGTTATGGCACTTTCAAACAACACATATATTACAAGGTAAACATCATGGGTTTTATGCCTGAAGGTTTATCTTGAGTCACAGATTACTGAGGGAGGGGGAATGAAGAAAGAATTGTAAATGGTGAATTAAGAAGGAAATACCTGATAACAGCTATTATCAGGTAGCAGACGTTTTATGGCAAAATTGCCACAGTTAATAAGATAGTTATCACCATTGCACTTTCATTCTTGTTTGATCTGCCTATTTGTGTTGCTTTTTCCAACGATATGATTCAGCATATCTCGTTGTGCTTCATTTGGCAACAGTAGCTCCCAAATCCCTTTTCAAAGATCCAACAGTCTTTTTCAATGACATGGAAAATTTCAGTTTCCCTCCACTCTGAAGCAGGAAACACATTAAAAAATATAGCATAAACCTACATTAGCCTATTGTCTCTCTGGACTGCAATTAAATTGTGCTCTGTAAAGGGGTTGTGGTGCATTGATAAGATGGTGGACTGGTTGGCATAGATGCTTACTGGTCCAATCACGCTTACTTGGTCCCATCCCTTCACTGGATGGTTGTGGGTGGAGGAAGAGTGTATTTCATTGTGGTGCTCAGAGCTGTGATGGTGCAGTGGTTAGAATGCAGTACTGCAGGCTAATTCTGCTGACTGCCAGCAGTTCGATTCTCACCGGCTGAAGGTTGATTCAGCTTTCCATGAGAAACCAGATTGTTGGGACCAATATGCTGAAGGTTGATTCAGCTTTCCATGAGAAACCAGATTGTTGGGAGCAATATGCTGACATTGTAAACCATCCAGAGGTAGATAAGTCTTAGTGCTATTGCTACTGCTATACTGTATGTTGCCTTGAGCTTCTGTATGAAAATTAAGATTAATAAGCAAGTGACTAAATAATTGATATGTGTCACAGAAGACTGGGGCACTTAATTCTCCTTGGACATGGTTAGGACTTGAATGGAAGATCACCAGGCAAGTTGAACAAAACAAGGGCATATTCTTTCTGTATGCTATCCAGAAGACAACACTGATGTGTTTGTGTAGTCACCTAAAGCTGAATTTGACTCAAAAGAATCTTTCTTTTTTTATTGTTACTATTGCACCTAGGGAAACCTCTGTGATTGTTAGAATAAAGAAACACAAAATCCAGCTTTTAAGATGGCTGTTTGGAGCCAAGGGAGGAAGAGTTGATCTAAAGCGCCTCAGTGACTTCTTAAATTAACATTCAAGGATGAACTCGTTTCTTGGCCTTCTTCCAAAAAGCTCAGGAAATAATACACAGATGTAAACAGATACACTTTTTTTTTTTTACCATCATAGCTCTCTTGCAAAGAGTAGGTTGAAAGCGAAAGCCAGTACAGTAATTAGCTCCAGGTCTCCCAGTCATAAGCTTTGTAGCTGATTGAGATCTCTCACTTGATGTCCCAGATCCAAACTCCTACATAGACAGCTCTGGGGCTCAGGTCAAAAAATGTTTTTCAGGCATGCAATATTGCTTCGATTCTTTGAATTCATCTTTTGCTTTACCTTCTTACCCAGGTTGCAAACTCATCTTCCCTCCTTGGGACGGTGGGATCCGCTACAGAGGCCTGACCCGTGAACAGGTGAAGACCGCCCACTTCCTTCCTTTCGACTATGAGATTGAATACGTCTGCCGTCCAGAGAGAGAAATTGTGGGGCCCAAAGTACGAAAATGCCTCCCTAACGGGACCTGGACAGACAGTGAGGTTCAAAGCCGCTGCTGTGAGTCACACCTGGAGTGTCTGAGGCTTTCCGCTGTGGTGCTCAAAGTGGGTGGCGTGGATATGTGCGGGTGTGAAACTTTCTGGTGGTTATGGAAACTGTCCTGGCTTGGGCTAAAAGCACCAGGCCTTGGGGAACAATGGGAGACAAAATAGCTTAGCTTTCAGTGCAGTCCAGAGCTTCTAGATGAGCTGCACCTGCCACATTGGACAGATTTCTATTTATTTCATTTAGCTAATTTCCTGCTCTCCAAATATCTTCTGCAACTAACTTCATCCTACTAGGCAAGGTGTTTTTTTAAAAAAAGAAAGAAAGAAAAAACAACCTTGCAGCTTTATTCTTTTTCAGTTTCACCTTATTTCATCATGAGAGCATTCATGTGGAAACAGCATAATCCATGAGGAAGTTCTTTAACACAGGGAGAATATGATGGGGAAAGCTTGACCTGTTGGATTCCTGCTTGTTGTGCAAAGACTCTTGCTCTGTGGGGTGGTTGGGGGAGGTAACTGAAAGGAAGCACTCAATAGGTCGAACAAATCCTGAGCTTAGCACTTAGGCCACAGGTCTGGCATCAGCATGCAAGACTGAAATTGTCTTCAGGTGGCAGGCAGCTATAAATGGTCATTTTAAATTTCTTAGGAAGCTCCAGAATACCCACACAAGTGTGGGGAATTTACAGTGCCAACTTACATTTGCTTGTAGCTTGTGTCCATTAAGTTTGGACTCATCAAGATGGGTGACAGTGCACAAAGGAATTTTGCAGAAGATGCTTTCAGCTTTGAAAATGTGAATAGCCTAGCATAATGCAGGATTTCCCAACCTTGGCAACTTTAAGACCCGTGGACTTCAATTCCCAGAACCCCCCAGCCACCAATTTCTGTCCACATGTCTTAAGGTTGCCATGGTTGGGAAACCCTGACAATGGAATTACTGAACAGTCAAATTCCTGTCGCAAAGATACATTAATTTTGTGTCCAGGTAGCCACAGACTTATACAGCGTGAAGAGCTAGTTTGTTCATGAAGCAGTGCCAAGCTATGTACAATAATACCCAATATTTCTGAAACGAATACTTCTTTTTCTACAGTACTTACTTGTCCCAAGATGCATCTGAACCTGGAGAATGGGCAAGTCACTGTCCGGGCAATTGAACGGGTGCCTGTTGAAGGCACATGGGTGGAGTATCGCTGCAATCCTGGCTTTTACCTAGTGGGCAGTCCCCGCAGCAATTGCACCAAGGTGGGCCGCTGGAGCTCCACCAAACCTGTTTGCGAGTGTAAGTCATAAGGCAGGAGAGCAGAGTTGGGGAATCTTAGAGACATAGGGAAGGTTGATTTGGAGCAGAAGGTTTGGGGGAAAAAGTAGTATTCAAGATTGTTAACTTCAGAAATTCTGGGAGAAAAAAAAATTGTGATAGATCAGTGGTGGCGATCTATGGCACGCGTGACAGAGGCAGCACTCAGAGCCCTCTCTGTGGGCACGTGTGCCATGCCCCGGAGATGGCAACCGTCCCTCTTCAACTAACCGCCCATTAACTCGCCGAAGTCCCACATGTCTGGATGCATCCCAGCACCCATGCGCTCGCTGGCCTGTGTGTGTAGGGGCCGATGGTGTCAGGCAGCAGCCGCCCCGGCCCCTGCCTCACCTTGCCCTGTGACAATGGCACCCCCACCCTGCCTCACCTTGCCTCGCCTCACCCCGCAGGACGAGCCTCCTGCCCACCGCCCCACCTGCCAGACCCCCTGGATCTCCCCCACCCTGCCTGGCCCCCACAGGTGTCCCTCCCCATGAGCAACATTGAGGTGATCACGCCTACCTTGGCCACACCCACCCAATCTGCCATGACCACAGCCACGCCCATCCAGTGGGCCATGCCCACCTGGCATCTGGCAATAAATAAGTGGGTTTTGGGTTGCAGTTTGGACACTCGGTCTCTAAAAGGTTCGCCATTACTGTGATAGATGGACTTAGAGCAGTGTTTTTTCCCAACCCTGCCATGTGCAGACTTCAACTCATCTTTAACACATTTCAAGGCTGCCAAGTTTGAAAAAAACACAGATTTAGTCTGAGTTTTGCAGTAGTCATATTTGGTGGGGCTTTTTTGTATGCTCTAGTTTTCTTTGCATTGGAATATTATTCCTAGAACTTCATTTTAGCTCATGGTGGTGAGTAATTTCCTGGTAAACTGAATGAGAGTACTCCAGCAGCCCAACCAGTAATAGCGCTGATGGCAAAAATCAGTCAGAATAAAATAAGTTCACAGCAGACCCTTCTCCTTTATTGAAACTGCTTCCATACTACCTTTCTCGGGGCATGAATTCAGAGTGACTTCCCTAACAGTGCATCGTGCAACAAATGAAAAATATGCAGTTCAAAATTACAGTTGAATCTATTAGCATCAAAGAAAGCATCAGCTGGGGAGAAAAAAAATAATATGTAAAATAACACAGCCAAAAAAGCAATCAATTAAAAGCCTCCTCTATCAATTAGGCCTCTCTCAAAGGTCTGAAAGAAGGAAGATAGAGTGGGAAACTTATTTTAAGCTTGTGGGCTTCATTCTGCTAACTGGACAGGAGATAGGCATACCCTTGACAAGTGGGTGGAATCAGGGAGCAGAACTGTCCCCCACATCTCATCTATACATGCCTTCAAACTCATTGATTCCTATACATTCCTGTATAGCATACATACACCTATACACACTCCTTTATATTTTCCTTTAAGCATGCTCTCTCAGGCACATACATGCAAATTCATACGCCCTCAACTCATGCCATTGTTAACAAAAAGTCTTTTGATGGGGTTCAACGGAAGGCCTTTTTCAAGGCTAATCATACTGAGGATGATAAAAGATGAAATGCATTTATCTGCCTCTCCCCATAAAATATATCAAAGTTCTTTACAATCAGGTTTAAAAAGAGTAATGAAATGTTTGTAACAGTAAAAAAAACCCACATATATTTATATTAATGTGGAAGACGGAAAGAAAAAATACATTTAAAAAAATTGCCTCAGCTACTCATATAAGGAAGGCCACGATTAGTCATCTCAATCCATCCAGGCTCAAAACCAGATTGAATCCAGCAAAGGCAACAGGATTATCAGTTATGGGTTGCAAAAATCCAGATGATCATTAAATGACAACAAAGTAGTAAAGTTTCCTGTGTCTTTTTGCCATACAGAAAATCATTGACCTACAACTATTTGCTTAATGACTGTTCAAAGTTACCAGCAGTCTTATAATAACCATTGGAATGTCTCCGGGATCCCATGATTAAAATTTGGGTGCTTGGCAACCAGCATGTATTTATGATGATTACAGCACCCTGGGGTCGCATGATCACCATATGTGATCTTCCTAGCTCAGGGGTAGGCAACCTTGGCTTTTTTATGACTCGTGAACTTCAATTCCCAGAATTCTAGGAGTTGAAGTCCACGAGTCATAAAAGAGCCAAGGTTACCTACCCCTGTCCTAGTTGGCTTCCAAAAAGCAAATTTAATGGGGTAAGTTAGATTCACTTAATGATCATGGCAAAAAAAAAAAAGGTTGTAAAATTGGATAAGACTCACTTAACAATCACATCACTTAGTAACAGAGGTTCCCATCCCAATTGTGGTCATAAGGTGAGGAATACCTGTCCACATATTTGCAACCTAGTTCCCATTTATCCGTTGGACTTGGTACTTACTTGTCTGTTGAAATTTCAGTCGATACGTCTGCTTAGAATAAATTTTAGGGATCCTCAATGTTATTAAGCAGCTTTATTGGTGATATTACTAAGATAATGAGCTGTCTGCCAACAACAGCCACTCACAAATCATTTAATTTGGCATGTGAAAGAGTATATTCTTGTGATATATTGTACTGGCACACTCTTTGAGAAAGGGTGAATATAGTTTCCCAGATCTTTCTTGGCCCTCATCCCTTTCTCTTCCTGTTTCTGTGCAGTGTGGCGTCCTCCTGTTTCCCGGTCTGGATCAGGTGAGTTGATTTCTGTTTTGCCTGCCATCCTTGTTCCCACATGTCTACAAAGCTCACTTCATCCCTTTGTGTTCATGAATATTGGGTGTGTCTTGCATATTTCTTGAAGGTCTGCAACTCTGGCAGCCTGTTCCAGCTGACATTAATAGGTGACAAGGCTTTGTTCTCTCTGAGATCCTGATCACAATAGTTAAGCTTATTCTTTGGCAACTACACCATTCTTTAACAACCACACTACACATGTAAGAGGGGTGTGTCAGCATCACACAGAGAACATACATGTTTAAATTCTTCACTAATCCCAGAACAATCTACATCTCCAAGCAACTGTCACTTAGTTTAGAGTTTTTATGAGACCAAGTTAGTACAGTGTCAAGATATACTTGGCAAATATGGATGATAAATAGGCAGGTCAACATGGGCTTTGGAAGAAATTGGCAATAGCCGTGATTGATGTTCTTGCCACACTATCCAATTTTTTTTTTTAAAAAAAGAACCCTTCTCTATCAGATTAGCACATTTCTTCACAAAATGTACTTTTATCTTGTACTTCAATTTGTTCACCCTCATTCATGCCAAAACCAAAACTCAACAGCGTCCTTTGAATTAGTGGGTAGAAAACAGGTTGAGTTGACAATATCATTAACACCCTCAAACAACAACATCTGCCTATTGCAGGTCCTTGGGAAGGACTTGATAGATGGATTAAAAATGCCGAAACTACTCTAAAGGTCAGGCTGACTGTGCGATCAACAACAAGCTTGATTCTGAACAATTCTGGGCAGCTCACAGCAATCGAACAAAGAAGTTACAATCAAATCAATCGAATATAAAAATAAAAAATGGCATGTGCGATGAGACTAGAGGTCTCAATTTCCCTCATCAAACGTCTGGGTTAAGAGTCAAAGGTTAACCTATACCTTTGGATCATTTCCCGAGGTGGTTTCTTGTTAATGTGCATTTTCTTGGTCATTCCATTTTATTACAGGGAATAAAATGGAACATTTCAAAACCTATATGGCACAACAAGAATCCCTAACTAAACAAAGAGAATCAGATTCCCTGTGAAGTTGTTCCTTCCAGTCCCAGCCAGACAATTCAAAGAGACCAGGATTCTCCATTTTATATACGCTGCCCTTCAGGCACCTAGGAGCTTTGCAATTTCTTTTGCATTCCTACAGCAACTCTGTAAGTGACAATAAGCTGAAAAGGCATGATCTGTTTTCTTTGGGTTGTTTTTAGCATTCAGAAGAGATACAGATACTCTTTCTTGTGCTTTTAATGCATCTCCGCTCTCACTTTATGGGCTTTGTCCATTTTGCTGAAAGGGGGCATATCTGCCCAGAATTCTTGATCTCCGATTCTTTCTGCTGCAACTTTGTGGTCAGACCCTCTGCAGGGATCTTTCTGCCTGCGTATTTTGTCTCTCAGTCAAGTTGGTTGCTGGGAGGCCATTTCCTTCTCTTTTTCTCTCTTTTTTCATCCAGATCTTATTTTTTAAAGCTATGAAAAGAGAGATCCCTTTCAACCCCAGGTTGAAACTCTCCAGCTTGACTCTTTGATAGGTAATGCTTGCAGCCCCCTTCCCCCCCAGTTGCCAGATGTCTTGGGAGACTACTTGTTCTTCTGCTTAATGTGAGTCATGAGCTGGGAGGCACTGGGGCCACTGGATTATGGGGTGCTGTTTTCGCCAGTTTTGTCTCATTACCTTAGAAAAGGTTTTTCAAAGTCTTGGGCAGAACTGGGCCTTTTCAGTCTTTCCAGTAGAAGATTATCAGAAGCTGAACATGGAACCCTCTATTTTTAAAGCTTGCCTTCTCAGCTCTGCAGCTTTGGCGATATTGGTTGGGGATTATGAGAATTGAGGTTCAACATTGGTGGAGGGCATCAGGGTGGAAAATTAGTATTAGCTCTCTGTGGTGAAAGAAAAAATTGCTGGGAGCCATACAGCACTGAATATGGTTTGAATAAAAAGATGTATTTTCTAGGAAGTCAAAACTTTTGGAATCTAAGCTTGCTTTTCCCCACCTACACTCTATTGGCATCTAAAGGGGCATTGCTGTAAACTCTGAGGAAGCTGCCTTATTTCAGATCAGAAGATGCCTGTGTGTAGCTGAGGGCCATCTTTGCTAACAAGGCTGCAGTTCTCCCTCACTCTGAGCTCTCCTTGGACTGAAGATCTTTTAATGGGCAAAATGTCCAGGCTACAAGCCTTTCCTTCAGCCAGTTGTGTTTTATGCACAAATTAGGAGCTACATCTTTATTCATATTTTATAGTATCTTGCCTTGATCTTTGAGACACAGAATTTCAATTGCTGATCCTGCATATAAAGGGTTGCCTCCTGCTTCTTCTGTCATTTCTTTCATCCATCTCTCCTTAAAAGAATTTTTTTCCGTGTTTTATTTATTTAACTAGTTAATTTAGAAGTCATAAACCCTTGTCTAAAGAATACAGAATGGGGCATATCATTCAGGTTTGCATTTTGATAGTAGATTTGAGGTATTAGAGGTGCTCTGTGTAAAGGAAGCCACATACTTTATCCTCATGTTATTTTTTTTTTTTTGATTCCTCCTGCATTACTATTTTTTTTATTAAAAGTTTTACAAATTACAATATAAACCCCTCCCACCCAATCCCACCCCTTCCCCACTTCCCAGAGCTGATTACAGGGTAACAAATAAACAAACATAATCTAACTAACATTAACCAACTATACTATCAATCAAAACCATAACACACTAACTCCTTTTCAAAGCAAATATTAACAAATTAAAAACGAAAATAATAATATAATTAAAACTATTAATAATTATCTAAAATCCTCATGTTATTGACAAGCTGAGGAGAGGTAGGTTCATCTGAGACCAGCTGAATAAGTGAAGCAAAAATATAATTAGGAACTTCTCTGCTGATAGCTTAAAAAAATGAGGCAAAACGTGATCCATGCACATACCTCTAAGAGAGTCACATATTGGTAGTTAAGTAATAGTGCAGCAGGCCCCAAATTAAACAGAAAAAAATCTGCATTTATATTATTATTGTTGTTGCTCTTATTATCATCAGCCAAAATCAACCCTCCGTAAGATGAAGTCCTCTTCAGTGAAGATTATGGACCATGATCTACCACATTAATTAAGTTTGAGTTGTAGATAGATGTTTTTTAACTTCCTTATCACACCCACCCACCCAAATATATACAGAGGGGCCTACTTACATCTTATTTCTTTTTTGCAAATGCCAGGTTTAGTTTGGAAAATGGTCAGTGATGGTTGCATGTTTTTTCCTGCACTTTCTTAGATGTATGGGAAAAAAAAATCATCATTACCTATGGAAGTAAAGCAAGAGATGTCAAATATCTTTACTAAATCATGAATCTCGATGGGTATCTTTAGGACAAGTCACTCTCTCTCAACTCAACCCAACTCATGGGACTGCTGTTAAAACAATATGAAAGAACCCCCTGCCTATCTGTTATCTTGAGTTTTCTAAGGTGATAACAAATGTTCTTTCCAAAATTTTAGTATGCTTTTACATTAAGCACCCGCCTGCTAACTCTCCCTCTCTTCCTCTATCAGTTGCTAGATTGCTGAAACCTTTGGTCTGTGCATTTGTAATACTTGCTATCTAGGCATGCTGCCAAAACCATTCCCCAGAAGTGAATAATCCCAGGCTGGGCCATAAATTATAAGGCTATACATCCTGTGGAACTTACCATCGTGTTGTGGTTCTCCACTGTTCCATTCATGTTCCTTACAGCTGCCAGAAAGTGTGCAGAGAAATAGAAGCTGTATCTGAAGACTAATGGCACGAATGATTCCATGTCTGGCAGCCAGGTCAGGGATTAATCCAACTGAGAAAAAATGGCTTGAGGCCCTGCAGATCCATGGTAGCAAACATGATGCTTCTCAGGCTTCTAAGAATACTCCTGTATCATGCTTGTTCCATTTCCCAGTCATTCAGATCCAATATTCTGATGTAGACAGTATTTTTATCTAATATACTGCCATCATATTGTGATTTTCCACAGTATGTTCCTCATATCACATACTGGATTTATATTCAGGTTTGCAGGAGCCTGTGGTTGTTCCCAGTGTGGACTTTGCAAATATCTGAGCTGATTAGTATCTTGCTTGTTTTGCAGCAAGACAAAAAATAATAAAACTATAGAGCTGCCTAACCAACAATCCTGGAACCTATTGTAAGGGCATCAAGAACTGAGGAATAAGGCAATTTCTTAGCCTCAGGATGGAGGCAGTTCCAAAAAGCCAGCCCTCCCACTATGAAATTGGTCTAGTTACAGTATGATTGTGGTCCACATCAGTTCCCTCCATACTATGAGACTGGCCCATATGCAAGCCCCTGAAAGAGTTCCAGTGTCTCAAATGGCAAAATAGAAATTTGAGATAGTTGAACTAGAAGAAAATTTGACATGGACATTTAGCTAAAATGGAAGCTTGGGGATTATGTTGTAAACCGCCCAGAGTCATTGGATATGAGATGGGTGGCAAATAAATTTCATAAATAAATACATTTGGGGCTCACATATGTGGAAAGTATCAGATTAGGCTGGGCTGTGTGAATGCTGCCTTGGCTAGACAGGCAGATAAAAAAGTTGACCTCATTATTTGCAGGGCAGCTTGTTTAAAAGCATTAGACTTTGAAGTCATTCAATGAGGTAATTTCCCCTTGGGATTTTAAAGGACACAGTGGACCACAAGTGCTTTTCACAGAGGCATAACTTCATACTGCTGTGGGGTTTGTTTGGTTTTTTTGGTGTTCTACAAGCGGAGGATCAGATGGCTTCCTCCTTTACCCCAGCATGCGTGAGCAGTTGGCATAGGAGCCAGACTTGGGTTTTCTTTAAAGGCAGGTGTCTCTTGCAGATTGCAGCAGTTGTCCAACCCTGATTAGGCTTGGAGCTAAGCAGGACGGATCTGATAGTACTTGAATAAAAAAATCACCTAGTAATTCCAGTTCTTCCATATGATTGCCAAGAACATGCCAGGAATATGTGCACATCCACTTGAAGAAACTTAATTTTAAATAGGAATTAGGGTTGTCACATTGCAACCCAAGCATGAGACACATTAAATCATCTAACTGCTATTGGAGATAAGGCAGCCATAATTCCTCCCTGTTCCTCTGGGGCTTAGTGCCCCTTTTTCCCCATAAGACCTCACATTAATTGCCTAACAGAGGCAGAGTGGACCTTAAGATAGGGAAGAAATAGATAGGAAAATACCCCCTGCCTCATCTGTCATGCCATTGGTAGCTATGGGACTAGGGTTCAGATTAGAAGGTGACAGCCTAAACATAGGAAAAGCATATTCCCTAGGACAGCTATTTCATTACTGGAAAGAGAAATGCCAGGCAAATTTTAGAATAGATTTCAACATCCTTATACTCTTATCACATCTGGGGGCACCAGGTTTCAAGAACCGACTCTAGACTAGGCTTCTGTTGCCAAGCCCAAATCTACCAGTGGCAGTAGGATACGGTTGCCTAGCAACTGTCACATTCTTCATTCACCAGCTCTGCCCCTCAGAGTAGCTACTGCTGAAGGCCAGCTGTTTCAATAGAGGAATGGGGAAACAGCTGGCAAATGTCTTTTGATAAGTCTTCTATTGATGCAGTCCAGAATATGCATCAGACTTCTTGTATTCTTAATACTGTTGCACATACACTTCTCTTCTATTATCATTTGAGGCAATACCTTTCACAAGATATAGCCAAGAAAAATGGAATCTCCAAATATTCTATCTATAGCCTTAACACCTTGCTCTGTGAGCTGAAACAGGCTGCTTGATGTGTGTTTGTGTGTGTGTGCTCTGTATAAAGGGACACATTTATCTCCTGGCCATTTTGGAAAGCGGTCCTCCAGGAGATGATGTGAATTATAATTTGACCTATCAAAATCCTGACAGCCCAAATTCCAAATCCTTTTTCCTTTTTCCTCACAAGACTTCACATTAATTGCCTAACAGAGGCAGAATGGACTTTAAGATAGGGAAGAAACTATGATGAGAATCTAAGGAGTTACAACAGGGAAACTGGACACAGGATGGAACAGGGGCTCCATTACCAGGTGGCAAACCTTTGCTTTTCCACTTGTTTTTCCTCTTCCACATAATCCTTTCTTACAAAGCCTCTGTTTCCCTACAGGGGTGAACACTAAATAGGGGGTGCAGGGAGCCCCCCCTTTTTTATTTCTGTTCCTTTTCCAGACACCTCCGCATGTGTCTCTTTGCCATGGAAATGTCAGCAACCAGCAGGGAGAGGAATTGGTGATATACACTACCTCCTCCCCATTTCTCAGAGCTGGGGAAAGAGCCAAGGACTTCTACAATGCAACCCCCCCCCTCCAAAAAAACAGCACAAGTACCACTATTCTAATCAATTTAGCCCCCCTTTCAGAAAACCCAGGAATCCTGTCTCCCAGAGTCTCCATGCTAGGCCCGACATCCAACTTTGCTGCCCTGATAATTGTGTTGCAGAATGGAGACACTACAACTGGGTTTACTTCCTTTGGTGCTATTTATCTGTGAGTAAGATAACCTAAAAGAATATTGTCCCTTCTTCTGGCCACCTAGATTAGGACTGCGTGATCTGGGCTACAAATATCCAGGCACCCAATAGGTGGCAGCAAAGATATAGGAAAAGTTGTAACTCAACTATTATCTATTGGTGGTTTGGACTTACCAAGCTCAGAATTGGTACCTCTGTAACGCTAGACCGGCTCCCTCTGCATGTCAGAGTTGCTGCTTTATTGATGGCTATGATTTGCTGATCTGTCTGAATTGCTGGTTGTTGTTCACCATTTCCACAGCATCCTTGCCTCAATTTTATTTCCATCACTCAATGCTTCCCTGCTTCCCTTCTGGTGTGTTTTGATAAATCCCACTGCTTTTTTCCCCCTCCCTCCATGCCTGTTTTGCATCCTTGCCTCCAGCCTTTCTTTGTCAGCCTTTTTGTGCTTTGTGTGTGTCTTTGTAAAGCCTCTTCACTTTTCTTTACCGCCTCCTTTCCCCACCTCTTTGACTCCCATCCTGCATTGTGTTTCTTTATATCTGCTTTTCTATCTGGCTCTTGCTTGTTAACTGCATCTGTCATTTTCCTCTTTCTGTGTTCCTGACTTTAACTGCACTTCTGTTTGTTCTCCTCTGTCCTCATTAGTCCACCTTCTACCTCAGCTGTTTTGTTTCTCCATCCTTCCCTACATCTAATTTCAACTATCTTTTTCTTGGAGCCTCACTACACTTTTCTCATCTTCCCTCTGTTTTCTCTGCTCTTTCTCTTCTGCTCTTATCTCCACATAATTTCTTCATTCTTTAACTGCCCCCTTTTCCAGAGTCCATCTTCCAACATGCCAGCAAATATGAGTAATACAGAAGCATGTTGCTAGTCACAGTGCAGGGCCTGGTATTTTACTCTGAGTTTTCTGGTTTCTTCGCCTTTTTAAAAAATACATGTTTCTTTTCTTTAATCACCCTTCCAACATCTTTATCACTTCCCTCCCTGCATAGCTTTTCTTTATCCAAGCTTCTATCTATCATTCTATCTTCAGATCTCCAACTTGTATCAGACATTCCTTTGGACTTCCATCAGTTTCTGGTCTTCCATCATCCTAACCTAGCCCCCCCATCTCAGCCCATATTTTTTCCAATGAACTCCAAATCCCCAACCTCTCTTGCTCTGTCTTTCATCTCTTTACCTCCTAATCCCTATTCTTGTCCTTCTATTATTCTTTCTCCACATATCTCCAAAACATTCCAGACTCTTCCTTCATCATTTCATCTTGCCTCCTGTTGGTCCTCCCCCCCCCCCTTTTCTGATTAGGACTTAAACCTGTCCGCTGAATTTCCATTTCTCACACCACTCTGAATCATTACCTAATTAGGTTGCCTCCACATGATCCCGACTCCTTTCCTCAGCTCCCAATAATAAAGTTCAGCCAAACTTAGCCTGCTGGGTAACCCCAGCTATTATAGTAGTTCTTGGAGGGATTTTGCTGGATAAATTTTGGCCAATCTGCCTAATCCATTCCTTTGGCATCTTCCTGTTCTCCATCTGTGTCTGTCTGTCTGTCTCTCTCTCTCTCTCTCTCTCTCTCTGTGTGTATATATATATATGTGTGTGTTTACTAATCTCAACTCTGTTCCTCGTGGCTCTGGTCTGTCTCACTTGAATCCTTTATGTTAGACCTCTTTCATAGCGTTCCTAGCTCCGTTCATCCTTTGCCTTCTCCATCATCTCTGCCTTTTCTCTGCCTTTCTCATCCATTTGCTCTTCATGCTTCTCCCATCGCCCTAACCGTCTCCTAACCGTCTGCTCTTTTCTTAGCGCCTTTTTTTTTTTTTTGCCTTCCTCCACCAACCCTGCATTTCGTTCCCTCTTCGACCTTCCCCACCATCGCCGCGTTTCCTTTGCCGCCTCGCTCCCTCGCCCGCCCGCCGCCCCTGCGACGAGGCGGTGCGGGGGGCTTATTGCAATTCCCCCCGCGCCCTTGGACGGCGGCGTTCCGCGCCGGCTCCGCGCTGACATCAGCCCCCGCCCCCTCCTCCCCCTCCTCCCCCTCCTCTCCCCCCTCCTCCTCTTGGCTGGCTCGATCGCCAACACGCCCGCCCGCCCGTTCGCTTACTGCAGCACCGACGCCGGGCAGCGCCATGGAGGAGCCGGCTCCGGCGCCCTCGCCGCCGCCACCGCCGCGCAGTGCAGCCACCACCGCGCGCCCTCCCCGCCGTCGCCCCTGACCTCCGGCCGGCACCATGGCCTTACCCGGCCCGCGGCCCGGCGGGGGCCCCCAGGTGGCCTTGCTGGTACTCACGGGCTGGCTCTTGCTCTCTCCTCCGCTGGGCGCAGGCAAGAAGAGGCTGCACATCGGGGCGCTTTTCCCCATGACCGGCGGCTGGCCGGGGGGCCAAGCCTGCCTGCCTTCCGCCCAGATGGCCCTCGAGGACGTCAACAGCCGAAGGGACATCCTGCCCGACTACGAGCTGCGTCTCGACCACCGCGACAGCGAGGTGAGCGGAGCCCCACGCCTCACCTGTCCCAGCGCCCAGGTGGGGACAGGTGGGCTTCCTCAGGGGGAGGGAAGGGAGAGGGCCCTCGGTTGCGGCAGGGAAGCCTCCCCCCCCCGTTACACTGGAAGGATGTGGGAGAAATGAAATTGAGAGAGGGGGACGTTAGTTGTGCCTTATAACCAAGGTAGTTCTGTGTGTGCAGTGGGATGCTTAAGCATACTGGGAAAATCTTGGAACAAGTCCTCCTCACCTCCAGATCATGCAGGGACCCATCTGTAAATGGAGACCAAAGCGGCTTGGCTTGGAAAGATATTTTAAAAGATGTCGGTCTACGCAACTAGGGTATTCTTAGGGGGAGAGGTTCATAGAAGGATGGAAAGAGAAAGCAGCCTTCAAAGTAGAGATGTGGAAATCCTGGAACTGATCTTGATGGGGGAGCAAGGGTGTGTGTGAAAGTTCAACTCGTAGGACATAGGACGGGAAGGATCCACAAGAAGGCTAAAAGATGAGGGAGAGGACAATAGCAGGACTAAGTTGGCATTCAAGGGTTTCAAGCTATGTGAGAGGGAGAAACGGTGAGCATAATCCCACAGAAGTCCTTCTTTTGCCATCCAACTTTTAACAGAACCTTTGGGCCAGAGCCTCATTTGGTATGATCCTATGCAATTTCTCACTTCTTTGCAAGAGCTGGTGGAAGTTGGTCAAGCTTGGGCAACTCCAAAGAACTCCAAGACGAAATGAGTTATGGGGCACTTGGGGTACTGCCACAGACAATGATTAGAGTATCTGGTGAAAAGAATTACCTGGAAGACCAGGGGTGGCAGAGAGCTCTCATAGGGTGCTATGGTCCAACATAGCAAGAAAGTAAACAGATGGAAGAAAGGTGGGACTGGAGCAGTGACATTGGTGCAACCATTGGAAGCAAAGTTTGAAGAGCATTTTCAGAAATGGAGCTTGTGGAAGGGATTGGTGCTGGAGGCGCAAGAGAAAGAGTCATTTGGAGATTCCAAACATGAGAATGACTCAGTTAACAATTTGCTAGGGTTCCCACGTAAAGACATGTGCCGGAGGAAGATGCATGTTTTTAATGTGAGAAGGAAGAAGAGGAGAAGCAGCAACAGCAAGAGCAAAGAATTAACCCTCTAAAAGGAATGAAAGTTGAGAAGTACATTTTAGGGAGCTGGCTTAAGAGTGGTTTGTACTTGGATAAGGGACCACCAGAAAATTCTTGGCTTTAGGCTAGACCCGAAAAAGATCCCAGCAGGGGCAGCAGAAAATCTTTCCGTGCAACTGCCAAGACAACTGTGTGAATGCAGGGATGCACTTTCCAGGATTCAAGTTCAGCTTGAAGAAAACTATATCAATGAAGGAAGAATTTTTGTAGCTCATGGTTGAAATGAGGGAGTCCTCTCTGGGCTTGGTTGTTTTCTTGTAGACTTTCATTACCCAAACTAGGTAACATCATCAGTGCTACTCTAATTGGCTAACTTGAGTAGCACAGATGATATTACCTAATTTGGATAATGAAACATCTACAAGAAAACAACCAAGCCCAGAGAGGACCAAGGATCCCTCAGAAAACTGTGTCCTTAATGGGGCTTATAGGACTGGAGGCCTTGTTGTCAGCATAGCAGTTTCTTGAAGATAATACAGTACATTCTACAACAGTTGGTAGTTTGGTTATTGGGTTTTTTTTAGGTATAGATCTTAAATGGGAGGTCACTATGCCAATAGTCATGAAAGGTTGATTGAGGTAGCATCACAGACGTTACGAGACTCTCTTCACTAGAGTACCAGCCATGTGGATAAACCGAGAAAAGACCTATAATCTGATTCAAGGTTACAGGTAGTCCTTGACATATGACCCCCCGAACTGGGACCAGAATTTGTGTTTGTTAAGTGATTCACACCCAATTTTACAATTGTTTTGTCCTGGGTATTACGCAATCAGCGAATCAGGCTTCCCCCATTGACTTTGTTTATCGGAAGCCGGCTGAGAAGGTTGCAAATGATGATCACATGAACCCCCGGGACATTGCAATCACTGTGAATACATGAGAGTTGCCAAGTGCCTAAATTTTGATCACGTGACAGTGGGGATTCTGTGACCGTCGCATGTGTGAGGACCAGTAAGTCACCTTTTTTCAGAACAGTCCTAATTTCGAATGGTCATTAACTGAACGGTTATAAGTTGAGGACCCCCTGTTTTCTACAGCAGTGTTTCTCAGCTTTGACAATTTGAATGTATGGACTTCAACTTCTGGCTGGGAAATTCTGTGAGTTGATGTCCACAAATCTTAATGTTGTCAAGATTGTGAAACACTGCTCTAGGGTTATAGATGTGGGTGGATTTTGGTGCAGGTTCTGTGAGGAGGAACATAGAGAGGAGCATTCATCTCCTTTTGAGCCAATGTTGATGTGAAATTCCGCATCCTCAGAGCACCAGTTCCTGCCCAAACCAAAATATTCCAAAGTCAGTTGCAAATAGGGTTGAATAGCAAATGCTCCCTAAACCAGATCTTGCTCTTGAAGTATAAACATCCTTGTCAATCACCCTCTCTGCTTCTCAACATTTCATTTTTTAAATTCATGTGCCTCCCTCAAGAAAGACTGTACAGAAAAAGATTGTGCAGAGAATCAGCATGGTACTTCCAGGGACCTAGCTTTGGTCATGCCCAATTGTTTTATGTGCTTTCATTGCACACTCACATGCTGTGTTCTTCATCCATTTAGGTCTGCATGCACCATTTCTGACTGATAACAATCTTGAGTCGTTCCATTTGCAGTCATTGCTCTCTAATATGTGTTGGACAACTCCCCTTGTTTGTTAAGTTCTTATTCAATCCTTTGTCCTTTTGCTTTTACCTCTATATGTTTTTTTTAAATATTTTCCCTCATAATCAGCTGTATTAGATGAGTTCTTGTGCACTGAACAGCACAATGTGCCACAAATAATGAATGGAAGAGAAACCGGGGTGCTGTTGTAAAATATTATTTCCTGTGTGGTTTAAGCCTTTTGGAATGTGGGTTCCTTGGTGCTCTCTGAGCTTGGCTGTTTTCTTGCAGACTTTCATTACCAAACTAGGTAAGTGCACTGATGATGTTACCCAGTTTGGTAATGAAAAGTCTGTAAGCAAGCAACCAAACTCAGAGAACACCAAAGATCCACAGTTCAACCCTGGGCTACAAATATTCTCTTCTGTAGTTGCCTTCTGGAATGTCCTTCAGGCTAGATAACAACTGGGAAGAAGCCACGTCTTTTACCCCTAACTGGAGTAGACTCCTGGTTTTCATCCTCAGCACTGTAAAGCCCATTACGGTATGAGTGCTCATGCCACATATTGCCATAATTGGACCGTGTTTTTCTTCCTAAGATTGGAAATGAACCAAACCATTTCTGCTCTTTCTTGTGGCTTTCCTGAGATATTTTCACTGCCATTGGGTCTACGTGTACCTACGGAGTGGTGGTCTCACCCTGAGCCTGTTAATGTGGTCCTGATGGGCGTATGTGGGCAAGATTTCCCAAAACGCCCATCTTAACTTCCTCATTTGCTTCAACTCCTTGCCTTAAAGATTCTTGAACTGACTTTGGCAACTTGAGGCAGGCCACATTCCTACAAACTTTCCCACACATGATGCTCAAGTTGAAATCCCTGTAGCTTTTGCCCAGCTACCCAAGGGCTGTGCACATTAGCCCTTTCCCCCTCCGTCTCATCCTAGGGCACAAAGCAACGTGGCCCAGTTGCCACCATCCTGCCCCATTCCCTTGCATGGAATTTCTGTAAATTTTATTATTATTATTATTCTCTGCTTCCCTTATCAGTCTCTGCTCACATCCATTCCTCTACCCGTCAGTCTGTCTGGTCGTCTGTCCCTTCTCCCACACACACCTCCCTTCCCTGCCCTGTCTGTTCCTGTTTCTCTCTCCCTGTCTTCTGCTCTCCTGTGGTTCCCAGTCAACCGCGCCCCCCCATAGCGTTCCCTTTGTTCCATCCCTATTGAAGCCCGCTCCCTGGTGCTGACAGGTTGCCGTGGCAGCGCCTGCCTGAGGTTTCCATGGAAACTGATCCTCTTTTTTGGGGCGGCGATGCCCTGAATAATTCATCATCCCCTTGTGGAGGCTCATAGCCAGGAACAGGACCGGGCACATGGATGTGGGGGGGGGGGTGTAGAAAAAAAAACAGCAGGAGGGTCTTGGGTGGCACATTTGTTCAAAGATAGACAGAGCGAGGCAGGGGTTAGACAGAAGGTGCAGAGTTAGGGAATAGTTATAGGTGGGCATCGGTTGCATGCTCAAGCCCGTTGGAGGTGTGAGGAACCTTTGGATGGCTAGGATGAGAGTAATATTTTTGAGGGTGAAGGTTTGTTCTCCGAGCTTGTGGTTCGTTTCTGAACATTTTGTTACCAGGCTAGGTAACATCTTCAACGCCGCTGACGACATTACCTAGCCTGGTGACAAAACATTCAGAAACCAGCCACAAGCTCGGAGAACGAACCTTCATCCTCATCCTACACCCAAGCTACAGATATTTGCCAGTGATATTTTTGCATGGCCAGAGAGCACAGTGGATAAAAGGATAGCGCAGGATGGCTTTGTTTTGTGGTAGAGTTGGATTTTTTTTTCATTTACTGTTTTGGTTAGGTTAAGCCTCCAGTTGGGTGTTTTCCACCTACACCAGGAGTCTTGAAACGTGGCCCTTTTATGAGTGGTGGACTTCAACTCCTAGAATTCCTCAGCCAGCAGGCCTGGCTGAGGAATTCTGGGAGTTGAAGTCCACCAGTCATAAAAAGGCCACGTTTCAAGACCCCTGATCTACACATTTTAGGAAACTGCCACCATTTTTAGCAGCTGCGATCTTAGGTGGCTGTGGGGAATCGCAGAAAAGAGTCTCAGGTTGCCTATATTCTGCCTTAATGGGAGGTGAAGTTTCATTAGCCAACTTGGCTCCAACTCCCAACCTCTTAATTGGAGAGTCCTCAGATGACTGGACGTTGAGAAAATGGCCTGGCACTTTACAATGCCTTGGTAAGGCCACGCTTGGAATACTGCATCCAGTTTTGGTCACCACGATGTAAAAAAGATCTTGAGACTCTAGAAAGAGTACAGAGAAGAGCAATAAAGATGATTAGGGGACTGGAGGCTAAAATATATAAGGAAAGGTTGCTGGAATTGGGTATGTCTAGTTTAATGAAGAGAAGGATGAGGGGGGACATGATAGCAGTGTTCCAATATCTCAGGGGCTGCCACAAAGAAGAGGGAATCAAGCTATTTTCCAATGGCAGGACAAGAAGCAACAGATGGAAACTAATTAAGGAGAGAAACAACTAGATGACCTCCAAGGTCCCTTCCAATATCATTATACGATCATCGCACAGTCAGCAGATGTTCAGACTGGATTTGGCATTTTGTCTACTATCGAGTCCTTACCATGATCTGGGATAGGCAGATGTGGATGTTGATTGTATTACAGATATCGTCGCAGGATGGAAGCAGTTCCTAATAACGCTGCCTTTTGCAATTGACTAATAGCGAATTTGTCAATGCCAATGGTGTTCAAGTGGTGCTCCAGTTGTTTTGGGATTGCACCCAAGGAGCCTATGACTATTGGTATTACCCTTGCTTGCTTTTGCCACAGTCTTTCTATTTCTATTTGTAGGTCTTTGTATTTTGTTATCTTCTCCAGTTCTTTCTCTTCTATTCTGCTATCTCCAGGCACTGCCACATCCACTATCCAGACTTTTTTGTCTTTATTATCGACAATTGTTAAGTCTGGGGTGTTATGTTGCAGGTGCTTGTCTGTTTGAATTCTGAAGTCCCAGAGCAGTTTAATTTTATCATTTTCTATGACTTTCTCTCTTTTATGATCCCACAAGTTTTTGCTTACAGGCAAATGATATTTTTTGGAGATCTTCCAATGCACCATTGTTGCTACTTTGTCATGCTGCTGCTTGTAGTCAATCTGTGCACTCTTCTTGCAA